>NC_070606.1:54891071-55192857 GCF_027172205.1 Podarcis raffonei
ACTGGAAAGTTTCCTTGTGGATTGGGTAGACCAGGAAGCAGCCCCAGGATGGATACAACACAAAGTATTTAAAGCACCCTTGAGCCCCTCTCCTGTTTTTGAGATGCAGAAATGAAAGACAGATGTATAGTTTCAAACTGCACTTTAAATGTTTTTGTAGCAAGGATTAAAATCAATGGATGGCTAAGGTGGATTTGCAATTGCATTTCCTTTAGAATTGCACCTTCATTCTTTGTATCACCTGTGAATACATACACTCTATCTAAAACATATGTACTGCTTATTGTCAGTTGATTCTCTGTGCTGTCCCCATTCCTTTGTGAAGGGGTATATGCACACCATGACAGGTGCACATATTACTATTTTCTTTTCTTTATCAAGGCACAATTTAACTTAATCTTATCATAAAACAGAGGGACAGGGTCAGAGAGCTTTCCCTAACTCTTGTTAGTTCCACTAGAGGCCAGAGAGGAAGAAAAAGGGCAGTGGGATGGGAAAGCAGATGATGTAGAAAGGGAGGAAGCACTAAACTTTCAGACAGTGACCATTTCCATCTTTACAGGAATTTGAAGCTGTATCTGAATGGAGACAATATAGCTCAGCCTCATACTCTGGGCTGGATATGAAGGGGTGTTTTCTCTGGCTCTAACTGGGAGCTGCTAATTAGAGCAGGAAAGGCATAATTAGTGGGTGACGGTAATGCTTATTTGCTGAAGCCATGGAGGATCCCCAAATGCTTCAAGATACATGTACTTTCGGCCCAGGAGGTGAGTGTAGCTACATTTTGAGTTGGAATCTTGGTTAAACTAAATGAAAATATAAGCCATACCAGTTGCTGGAAATCACAGGTGGGGAGTGTGCTCTTGCACTCAGGTTTTGCTTGCGTGCTTCCCATGGGCATCTGATTGGACCCTGTGAGAACAGGATGTTGGACGAGATAGGCCTTTGGCCTAATCTTCTCACATTCTTAAGCCTTTCAGATAAACCTTCCCCAAAATCTATTAGTTCTAGCAGCTCATAAAACTTGGAGAGCAAAGAGCTCTTTTTCAAAAAAAAAGAGAGAGTCCTACAGCTATAGCTTTTAGCATCAGATTTCCGGTTAGTTGACATTTCCTGCAACCCTATTGATAAAGCAAGGTTATAAAAAGAGCATTCTATTAACAACAAGAAATATCTGAAGCCATTCCTAAAGCTGGCAACTTTTTACATGCTCCTGTGCTTTCAACAAGAACTTGGCAGCAGAAATGAGCAGGTGGTGTTACTCCATGCTATGAGAAGCCATACCTGCTGAATTTCGACATAGCATCCTATTTTTAAAGTTACAGGAGCAGGCCACTAGGCCACGGCCCTTCCCTAGTCATTTAGCAAGCCATCTTCTTATTTTTATAAGACTACAACTGAATTATTAGATGTCCCTCCTAACAGTTAGCATGCCTACGATTCCTACACATTTTGCTCGCCAACCCTACACTCCTTTGCAAACTCACAGCTCCTTCAACCTTGCACCCCAAAGCTTCTTCAATCCCCAACCTTTCACAGTACCTTCAGTCTCCTGCCCCCTCACGCCTCCTTCAACACCCCACCCACTTACAGATTTTCAAATCCCCCACACCTGCTTACCTGCCACCCCATCCCATTGCCAATCCCCCCCATGGTTTAGCCCTAACTATCCTTTCCCCACAGTTTGCTCAAAACTCCCAGGTAGAGTGAGAGTGACAACAATGGGAGGCCCACCTGAGCCAGCTGCTAGCCTGTTCCCTTGGTCACTTTGCTGGCCTGCTGATTTGCACCACCAACCTGCTTCACTTGCTGCTTCTCTTCTCTGTTGTCATGCTGCTGATCACATGACTAACTACTGCCAGTGTGGAAACCTTGTTTTTACAAAAAATATTATATCGTAAGAAATGGTACAGTAATGATGATGATGCTGTTCTGAGAGAAGATGCTCAGAGGAGGTCCTTCCCAACAGTGGAATGCTCTCTTATGGGAGCTATTTTTGGTGCCAACACTGTATTATTTTTGGTGGCAGGTTAAACCATTTCTATTAGCCCAGGCATTTTAGATTATGATAGTTTTAGTTTGTTGAATGATTTATACCTGCAATTGTTTTGTTTTTGTATTATAAATATGGAATCTCAAATTTCTTTGAATTACAAGCTGAAATCCATTATTGGATTTCATGTATGTTTTAAACACCTCTCAGATGTCTTCCAGAAACCTGCATTACATAAATGTCTTCATACAGAACTAGATGCCCTTTGGATCTTACATTTTCCTGGCCAGCAGGATTTCTGAGAGCCTCAGCAATATCATGTGAGGAACATTCTTGTTGAACAAACAACCTCCAAGTGACCAGCCTGAAGCATTCAGACCACGCATGTAACACAAGTACCATGATAAAATATCCTGATTTGACTCCTCTATCTACCCCAGGCTTCTTGCAGACCCAGAGACTAAAGAAACTTAACAGCTTGCACATTTCCACAGAGAAATAAAGGAGGGTCAAGGGCAGAGGGAGGAAAAACTATTATGCTGATGAAACTAACCAGTGCCTCAGGTCATCTCAAACCTGTTCAATCCCTTCCCCATTTCTTCCTTGCAGATGAAAGGACTAGAGGAGAGAAGAAAGGCTGGAGCACAGGGGATTTTTGTCCAATGGTGGGGAAATGAAAAGGGGGTGGGTGTATCAGAACTTTAACTTTCATTACAAAAACTGTCAAGCCTTTGTGAATCCTTAAATACTTTTCAATGGTAGACTCCACTTAAAAGGATTTCAGGTAACCAGACTGGGAATGCCCTTGGCCTGAAACCATGAAAAATGTCACTAGTCAGGCTAGACAGTACTGCCCCATTTGCCCCAGTCATCTAATCCCTTGTGTAATGGCTTTTTCTATATAAACACCCAGTTGCTTCACACATACAAAACTTCAGGGGCACAGCACTTCTGGAAGCTTACACTGTCTCTTCTGATAAGCCCACATCACGATAAGTGAATGAGGAGTGCCGTCCATTAAGATCTGCTCCTGTGCATGTGCAAATCGTTTTTCTTTTTGTATTATTATTAAACTTGCATGGGGACATCAGTTGGTGGATTGTGACCTTGCTGTGCATTATCATAAATCATTCTGATTAAGAGAGAACTTATCAATACATGAATCTCAAGGACAAGCCTTATATTATCATATTCTCTGACCTTTGCTGCCTATTAGCACATCTTTAAGAAATGTAAGTCTTGGCTTGCATTTTTCTCTCTCCTGCCTTAATAATGAAATGCTATGCAGATGAACATAGACCGTTACCTATTCTTAGCTCAGACTACTAGCACCGGATGCTATTTGAGAAGTTCTGGAAAATTTCATTTTCAGACTAAGTATCCTGTAATTAATGATAAATTGTCCTGAATATTTATGAAAAATGAGACCTCACGGGCTATTGTTATATTGTTGCTCCAGCAATTCCATTGTAATTAATACCAGGATATATATAGATACACACAGAGAGTGGGGGAGAGGGAGGGGGAGGGGGACAGAGAGAGAGATTAAAGGAAATATGAATTATGAGATTGGTTTTTTATTTTTGCAATGGCAGTTACACTTATTTATCATGAAGTTCAGCAACTATATTCACAAACTGTTCATTACAGCTGGTGAGATTATAAACCAGAGTCACTTAACAACTGCTGATATAAGTTTCAACCGTGCAGTTCTTAATATTTTATTGTATGTGCTATCCAATGAGCTCACACATTCAATATAAATAGCTGGTATTGATGAACTATAGCACAGGCATTCTTTTTCAGGACCAGGAGCATAGTGAGATGTGTATTGAATTATATGGAAGCATATTATAAGTATGAGGAGATAAGTAGCCTCCAACAATTATCTCCTTGATGTCTTTTTGGGGGCCTGCATAGAGGATTGAATCTGCTATTACCACATTTTGACCTTTTAAGTGGCATCCTTTAAGGAGTTAACTTCATGCAGTAGATGCCATGAAATGGAATGTGAGCTCATTTTTAGACTATAAAGATAAAATGGTGATGTAGCCTAACATAAGGACATGAGGTCATTCCTGTCCAACTGTCAAGATTACTGGTTAACTCATGGGAATGACAGAAACTAGGACTTCTCACGCTAATAATAGAAGAGGACAGATTGACAACTCTTTGATGCACCTTAGAATAGTATGTGATGTTGCCATTGGTACTTCCCTTGGCTGTCTGCCATATTCCCAGGCCAACAGTATAAATATAAGAGATAGGAGCATTGTTAAGATCAGAGAGTAGAGACAGATGGAGGTCCCAACCCAGGCTATGTGAATGGAGGGAGAAAGACAGAATCCTGCTCCATGGATAACTGTTCGCACTCAGGTCTGACAGCAGATTGTGTGTAAGAATTTAAGAGTCTGAGAAGGGTTATGCTATGATAGTGCTTAAATGTAGTAGTTTGCCTTAGTGATTATATACACATCCTTGTGGTTGTGTATCTAAGCTGCGTTAATCAGAAAGAAATATAAAGTGTCTAGTAGTGAGGACAGGAAAAGCAAATAAACATTTTTTATAGAGATTTAGATAAGTGATGGAGTGCTTTACTTTTTCCCCATTTTTAATTCTGACAAATATTAATTTGGAAAGCACGCACTTTGGGTGAAATGATGTCGTTTGTCCAAATATACTGAAATTAACAGTCATGGATACTAATATGGAAGTGGAATCAAACAGAATAATAAGAATAAGAATAAGAATAAGAATAATCAATTTTATACCCCGCCCATGTGGCTGGCTTTCCCACTCTGGGTGGTTCCCAACAGAAAATTAAAAGCACAATAAAACATCAAACATTAAAAACTTCCCTAAACAGGGTATAAAGTCAGGTTTTATAAAATGTATGTATCCAGTGCTGCTGTTCTGCTCACACAGCAGACTTCTGCTTGCACCATGGAGCTTCCTTCTCCTCTCGACTGAAGCTCCAGAGTGTTGGGGGACCCCTTGAATCAGAGAAGAGAAAGAGGAAGTCCCGTTGTGATATCTGAACATGCATTATTGGATACAACCTTGAATTATAGAGTTTGGATTTGATATCCTGCTTTATCACTACCCTAAGGAGTCTCAAAGTGGCTAACATTCTCCTTTCCCTTCCTCCCCCACAACAAACACTCTGTGAGGTGAGTGGGGCTGAGAGACTTCAGAGAAGTGTGACTGGCCCAAGGTCACCCAGCAGCTGCATGTGGAGGAGCGGAGACGCGAACCCGGTTCACCACATTACAAGTCCACTGCTCTTAACCACTATACCACACACTATGTACCTCAAATGGGTTACTGAGATACGGGGGAGGGGGGAGCGTGTGTCAGCATGTTTGGGGAATCGAAAAGTTTGCTGAAGCAGAAGAGTTTTTTGGAGAATATCTAAGTGATGTGATAAGTTTTGAATGCAATCTCTTTTCTCAATTATTGGTGGAGAACGGTAAAAAAAAAAAAGCAGGAGGAATTTCCAGCACAGCACTAAATATCATACTGAAATGATCAACAGAAACAAATGTTAGGAGCGAAGGCTTCAGCCCCTAGGCTTCATTCAAGCCTGCTTGTTAGGGATATAAGCAAGCCATGCATTTACCAAGTAGCTCAGTTGTAGTTGGATTCCTCAGGAAATGACATCTGGGCCTCTGAAGCAGCTGAAGGCAGAGAAGTGTGCATGAGAAAAGGCCAAAGTGCCAAGCAGCAGTGGTGCCCAGGCAGAAGGGTGGGGTGTGAAGAAGAAGAAGAAGAAGAGTGAGGTGGCTTGGGGAGCCAAGAGTGCCCAGTGGTGTGGCAGCACCCAGGATACAAACCCAATGCCCACACCAAATCCTACTTACATCTCTAAATAAAGTTGTGGCCCATTTGAACCCAATATCCTTGTTCTGTGTCCTTGTCTTCTTTGGCCCCACCAGCTGCAGGCACCCTGCTCCTGGGCCTGCAATGGCACAATCTAACTTTGACTTGTGAAAACCTCACCCAAATCATCCCCCTTTGACTTAGGATTCAGTCTGCATACAGATCTAGTGTACCCCACTAAGAAATAACCCTCACCAAGTTACTGGGGAAAAGACTAGGTAAGTGGGTATAGGAAAGAAGTCCTGGTCCCCCAAGAAGTTCTGGAAGGACTTAGGCTTCACATTCTGTATCCATTTCATAATTCCCTTGCCAGTACCACAGGTGTTCCCTTTCCCATTCAACTTACCATGAATTGAGAGATTTTTGCTTCATGAAGGCCAACTAGAATGGTACCAGTCTTGGCAGGAGCTAATCCTTAGAGTATATGGCATTTAGTTTCCATCATCAAAGGAAGTTTCTACATCATTTGCAATGGCGTCCCATGGGGCTAATGGAGCTGGGGGTAGATTGAACTGGTAAAGCTTTCCCCACCATGGCACCTTCTTTCAAGGAAGGAGGCATAGTTTCATGGATTTCTGCATCTGTCTATGCAAGGCATAGCAAGCCTATCAGGAAGGAAGGGAGAATCTGCTTTTGCATAGAATGCTTTTTAATGTGCTTTTTAAAGATAGAAGTTCCTGGTCCATTGCTATGTTCTACATTCTTCTTTCCCAGATGATATTTTACTTTAGAAAATGTAACTTCTCCTTTCTGTCATCTTCGCTAAAGGGCAGTTCCATATTTCTTGGAGTCTCTGGCAATAATACTATTACTGTCCAGAAAATGACAAGGAACTCAATTTATGATTTTATGGGCTTTTCAACAAATCACTGGTGTCATTGAAAAGGGATGGTCCTAATTTATTGTGGAAGCTATCCTTCACTGAGGATGTGTCCCATGCATTAAAGTAAGCCTTTAAGTTCTTGTCCAGTGAGCACCATGGCGAGAATCTGAATTCTGAAGCTGGGATTTCCAGTCAATAGGCCAATCCTCTGACCACTTCGTCACACTGTCTCTCGCACTGGAATTAATGATGGATTTCGTAACAGCTACTGAAGCAGTTCTAGCTGAGTAGAAGAACCTCAGTGAGCTGAATAGCCACATAAAGTATTGAAAAATATAGCCATGTGATAGTTTATGAACTTTCTTACAGCCAAACAAAGTGCTTTGAAGACAAGCTGGCTACCATTTGTTAAATTTAGGTTAAGCAGATATAATTTTCCAATTTCCCATAAATGATTCTTCTCTGCACTATACCCGTCCTTTAATCCAACCCTTAATTCATCATTTTATCTCTACTGTGTTTTTAGTAGTGATGCATGAATATATCAATTTCAGTTTCTCTCACTTTCTCATTTTTCTGATCTTAAATTCAATTCCCCACATTTGGACATCAGGTTGTGATTCTTTTGCAATGCAATTTTCCTCAATACAATACATTTTTGTATGTTATTTTTGCTAATATATGCATTTATATTCCACACTTCATTCTTATATATGCATTTTTGTACACATTATTTGACTGGAGGCCTGTATTGCAAAATTCAGAGGTGTGAATTTCAAAGGATGGTTGTGTTTTGGTTTGTGCATTGCTTTGAAATGTGTGAATTTGGTAAGTTTGCATTTAAATGTGAACTGTACTGAATTTCTCCCTCATCCCTAATCTTGAGTATAGTTGCTGCCAAATATGGAATTTAGATAGCTATTGAAGATATCTTTGTGCAACACAGCCATTTTGTGGAGTATTAATTGTACAGTTGAAAAAATTACTTTGTTGCTTTTAGTTTACTGAATCTGTAATCTTTTGCATTTTAGCTTATATTTTATCTTTTTTGACACTTCTTTGGTAGCTTTTGACTATAAAGCAGTTTATAAACCTGCAAATGGAATAAATATGAAAGTGTGTGCATGTGTTTAGTTTGTGTAGCTTTTCCCCTGAGTCCATATATATTCTGGGTATAAGATGAAGAAAACGGGGAAGAGTTCTTTTGAAAAGTTGTGATATATGTTAGGAGGCATAAAAATGTTTTCATATATATATATATAAAGCCATTGAAGTGAGATACTGTTAGTTGACATGGCTTACCTTGTAACCTCTGAGAAATTCAGTGACAACCAGGGATCAGAAGTCACATCCCAACTCGCGGTATATTCTGTCTTCACAAGTAATAGGCACTTTCCTCTGCAATATTTCTGTTAAGTGATGTTACTTCTTGCAGTTAGAATGTGTAGAGATCCTTTCATCTGTCAGATACTCCTCAGCTTACAGAGAATGCCACAAATTTATTTGTTCACCCCACAGTTTTGCTCGAGAGTGATAGCGTGTAGTGGCTGGGTGCTATTCGCATATATTAGGATTCCCCCCCCCCACTCCATTTATAGTAAGTAACAGCAAACTCAATCCCCTGAGCGTGGGGTGCTTGGGGGAGAAAAGAAAAGCTGGGTAGAGGAGGAATGGAATGGAACTTCCTGGAAGAGGGAATTCGTCACATTGTAATGTTTTGTTGCTGGTCACACTTGTCCAACACTGTATCAGGGGCTATGTATCTTCTGAGAGCCAGTGTGGTGTAGTGGTTAAGAGCGGTAGTCACGTAATCTGGGTAACCGGGTTCGCGTCTCCGCTCCTCCACATGCAGCTGCTGGGTGACCTTGGGCCAGTCACACTTCTGTGAAGTCTCTCAGCCCCACTCACCTCACAGAGTGTTTGTTGTGGGGGAGGAAGGGAAAGGAGAATGTTAGCCGCTTTGAGACTCCTTAAAGGGAGTGAAAGGCGGGATATCAAATCCAAACTCTTCTTCTTCTTCTTCTTCTAACTGACTTTTTATTGCTCTTGTATAGGTGCCTCAGGTGTGTCTGTATGTCTGTGCTGGATGCATTTTCAATTATATGAAAAATAAGTAACATATAGAATCTTGAAAAGTGAATTTAGAGTCCCCACACAGAAGTGATCCTGGGCTAAATAAAAGCTGGCATGGATTCTCTGGGGATTGCTAGTTTTTCCAAGCTGAGGTTTGCAGCACAGAAGAAACCATTATTCTTCCTAAAGAACAGATGCTAAGTGCCGTAGAGAAAATGTTTGCTATTTCTTTTTGGTGAGTTTCTTGCTACTTTGAGAGCTTTAAGACAGAAATAATAAGATGAACAACTTTAAATGGGTAGGCAGATAGAAGCTGTGGTAACAGTGAAATGCTTGCACAATAGCTTACAAGGATGGGATCTAGATTTATGCAGTAAAATTTTTACAAATGCTCCCTCCAAAGTTTGTTAAGAGAACTGTAAAAATGTGTGCACGTGTAAAGAAATCCTTCAAAATCTTGATCCTAGATTTTTGATTGTTTTAACTAGAACTGGATCACTGACTGAGGCAGAAATACAGCAAAATGCTTGCAGAATATATAGGCAGGCTGAGAAATGTGGGTAAACTCACCAGAATTTTGGAGTTGTGTGTAAAGATCCTCACAAAATTCAAATTTACCATTTTGTAATGCAAAACTTGGACTTCAAGATAAAGCCGAGTGTCGTAGTGGGATTTCTCTTCAGATTATGGGAATAGCAAATCATCTACAGCAAAGTTCAGCCTTGATTTTCACCAAGGCTGAAGACCCACATCACTGTGTACAGTAAAAGGCCTTTCAGGATGAGAGCACAAGGAAATTTCCACTGAACGCTATGCCTGCCTCTTGGTTTTTGCATAATCAAATTGGTGCTAAAGACATGACCATAAAATAAGGATGTGTATTATCAAGCAGGGTCCAAGAGAACAAGCAGCTTTTAACAGCAACCCTGACTGCCCTTCTTTTGCCCTAGGCTCAGCACCCACCTGGACCTCCCCAAATGTAGGAGGTAGCTGTAAACTTAGGCACTGAGTTCTCTTGCCTATGGACCAGATTGGCATGTGGCACCTTCATGACATAACTTTAGCTGCCAGGTGAAAATGTTTCTCTTCAACCACACATTTGACTGATTAACATTGTTATGGCTTTTTAAATGTACTTGGGGAGGGGTGTTACTGGTTTGTATTTGCTTATTATATATCTTGTGTTCTCATTTTGTGTTTTTCTGTTGTGAATGGCCCTGGGATATTCAGATGAAGGGTGGTATACATATTTGATGATGATGATGATGATGATAATAATAATAATAATATCAGACCCATGGATGAGTGGTTTGAGGAACTAGTAAAATAAAGGGTATTTCCTTTGGACCCAGAGGTTAGGGAAAGGAACACCTTTGGTATGGTTACAGACTCCACTAACTCAGAAATAGTACCTCAGGTTAAGAAATTTGCTTCAGGATGAGAACAGAAATCGTGCTCCGGTGGCGTGGCGGCAGCAGGAGGCCCCATTAGCTAAAGTGGTGCTTCAGGTTAAGAACAGTTTCAATTTAAGAACGGACCTCCAGAATGAATTAAGTACTTAACCTGAGGTACCACTGTACTAACCAAAAGATACAGTGCATCTCCAGGCACCCAGTACAATAAGGCGCAATCTACATTGTACCATGCCTCTAAATAATCATGGCTTTCCTGCATAAAATCCTGGGAACTGTAGTTTGTTAAAGGAGCTGAGAGTTGTTGGGAGACCCCTGTTCCACTCAGAGAGGTGGAATTCCAGAGTATTTTAACAATGAATCCCTTTGCTGAGCCAGCGTGATGATGGCCTCCAAGCTGGATGGCTTTAAAAGAGGATTCGATAAATCCATGGAGGGTAACACTATCAATGGCTACTAGCTTCAATGGCTGTGCTGAACCCATGGAGACAGCACATGTCTGTATACCAGTTGTTGGGAATCACAAGTGGGGAAAGTGCTGTTGCATTCGGATCCTCATTGAGGAATTTTTATGGGCATCTGAAGGCAGCTCTGTTTAGGGAAGTTTTTAATGTTTGAAGTTGTATTCTGTTTTTAGTGTTCTGTTGGGAGCCGCCCAGAGTGGCTGGGGAAACCCAGCCAGATGGGTGGGGTATAAATAAAATGATTTATCATCATCATCATCATCATCAGGTGAGCAGGATGTTGGGCTAGGTGGGCCTTTTGGGTGATCTAGCAGGGCTCCTATTATGTTCTTATAATGAATAACAAACATATAAATAATAAACAAAACTCCTGTTTGAGGTTGTCTTTTTATTCCACCCCACAAATTTCAAAATGGAAAAGTCCTAGGTATGCTGGAATCTTCAGTAAAGAAGGTATTAAATATTTAAAAAACCAAACTACTGGAAGACCAGCACAACACTGGCAGGAATGACACTACTGCTAGTAATTGTTGTATCTACTCCTCCCCCCCCCCCCCGGTTCTTTTTTGAAAACTCACCAAAAAAGACTGGAAACCGAATTGTTACTGCATCTTAACATGGGTAGAAAGGGATCTTAAAATGGATTAAATATCAATTTGAAGCTAACAACTCCAGAATTGACCAAATCCATAGAGATTACTGAAACAAACATCAAAAGACACATTTCAGTTTGGAGAGTGCTAGGAATTAAGAAGGGAATTTGCTATTGATTTTGGGTTGCTGTGGTGGCGGCAAATCCATTATTGCTCCACTTCGGAGTGTCTCGTATTGCTCTTCCCTTGCAAAACATAACACCAGGGTTCCCTCTCCCCTTTGCTCTTCTCTTTTCATCCCTATTGACTCCATGGGATGAAATACAGCCAAGAGATATTAAACTGAATATCAAGTGAAGGTGGAGTAGGAGTATGTTGCGTGTGCTTGAGTGACTTCCAGCAATAACCTTCCTTTTCACCCCTCTTACATGACAGTAGTTGGGGGGATATCTTTAGAGAACTTTTTGAGGTCTTTGGTTCTGGACTGAATTGCACTGCTATAGGTCAAGATGTAGGGACGCAGATGGCGCTGTGGGTTAAACCACAGAGCCTAGGGCTTGCCGATCAGAAGGTCGGTGGTTTGAATCCCCACGACAGGGTGAGCTCCCGTTGCTCGGTCCCTGCTCCTGCCAACCTAGCAGTTCGAAAGCACGTCAAAGTGCAAGTAGATAAATACCGTATTTTTCGCTCTATAAGACGCACCAGACCACAAGACGCACCTAGTTTTTGGAGGAGGAAAACAAGAAAAAAAATATTCTGAATCTCAGAAGCCAGAACAGCAAGAGGGATCGCTACACAGTGAAAGCAGCAATCCCTCTTGCTGTTCTGGCTTCTGGGATAGCTGCACAGCCTGCATTCGCTCCATAAGACGCACACACATTTCCCCTTACTTTTTAGGAGGGAAAAAGTGAGTCTTATGGAGCAAAAAATACAGTAGGTACTGCTCTGGCGGGAAGGTAAACGGCGTTTCCGTGCGCTGCTCTGGTTCGCCAGAAGCGGCTTAGTCATACTGGCCACATGACCCGGAAGCTATACGCCGGCTCCCTCAGCCAGTAAAGCGAGATGAGCGCCACAACCCCAGAGTTGGTCATGACGCAACCTAATGGTCAGGGGTCCCTTTACTTTTACCTAGGTCAAGATAGGGATATGAACTAGGACTACTTTCCCGCTCTCATTTCATAACTATCTTGGCTGTGAGTCCTGGAAGACCTGCTTCCTGCCTTGCTAGGCTTTCTCCACCTGGCCTGAGAGGGCAGGACGCCAACTACAGAAGCTGAGACTGCTGAACAGACTCCTGGGCTAGGGTCTTGTTTAGGGGTTTCTGTTGCGGATGGGATTGTTGCTATTATGAATATTTTGTATCTTTGGTTTTAGATTGTATTATGATTAATTTGGAAATTGTTCAGTTTGGTTGTGTACTTTTTGATATTTTTTATTATTTATGAGTACTTTTTCATGTTTGCAATTATGTAATTTTTTCATGTTGTAAGCCTCATTGAGCGTGGCTTTAACTATGGAAAGGCAACATACAAATAAAATGATGTCTGATGGATGGATTTATAACCTTGCATTTAGCCTTTGCATCAGTGTCTTTGACAAGGTTTACCCAGTGAAATGGAAAGGCACTGTTTGGTGCTCCTTCCCTGGAAAATAGGGAAAATAGGAAATAATGCCATCACTTCTAAAGGCTATATGACCAAAATAGCATTTTGTTAGTTAATATTCAGATACATTCCTGATTCAAAGAGTTTGGGGTGGAAGTTACTTAAGTTATTCTCAGAGTAGACCCACTGAAATAAATGGACAGAACTAAATTAAGTGCAGGAATTTCCACTCTGAGTAAAAGTTAGCTGAATGTCAACCTTAGATGCATTTTTTAAACAGAATAAATTTTTGGTAAGCCAAGGGAATTGTGTGCCCCTCATTTGTTCAATTTTATTTCCATTTGTTCATAACATCAGTCACTCAGTGTATGGAACCAGTGAGTTAGCCAGAGATATAGACTTTTCTAAGATTTTGCAGAACTGGGTTGGTTTCAAAATAGTTCCCCCACAAAATGGCAGCCTTGAGGGGAGAAGTTCCACAGCTGTGTGGCAGCCAATGAGAAACTCATTCTACATATACTTGGCATCTAACAGGAATGCATGGAGTGAGTTATGAGGTAAATTTCCGTTATGAGGAGGGAGACATGGGGAAGGAGAAAGGGTATGAAGAACCCTTTAAATGTATTTTAGTTGTGCCATTTTGCAACTTGAGGGGTAAAAGCAAAAGGCCCATTTTAAATGAAAAATGTTGATGCAGTTTTCAAAATTCTACAGCTGTAGGTTTGGATGTTGTTACCTTTAGCGCCTTCAAGTAATGTCAATTGACATCTCCTTTCAATATTGCTGCCCACTCAGAAACTGAGAGCATCCAAACATGAGGCTGGAGACCTATAAATTGTCAAAAAGCCAATATTTTTGGCACTTCACATTTGTCAAAACTCAGGGCAACTTACTTCCATTCTTCTTTGACAATAAAAGATTCCTATGGCTTCCTCCTCCTGTTCTCATACAGCAGCCACTAGATTTTCTTAAGGGGGGGCACAAACATTGAGGGCATCAGGTTTATATATTTGCTTGTTCTAACAAAGTATATACTGCTTGATTGTAAGAAACTTTCTGGTTTACAAAAGCATAAAATAAAACACCAACATTTTCACTCCTGTTAGCAACTATGCTGCAGCATTCTGCACTAACTGCAGCTTCCAGATCAAGCACAAGCAAAGCCCAGCATAGAATACAGTAATCCAATTTTGAAGTCACCAGTGCCTGAACTACTGTGGCCAAGCTCTTCTGATCCAGGAATGGCTCTAGCTGTTGCACCAGGAACAGCTGGCAGAAGATACTTCTAGCCACTGGGGCTACCTGGGCCTCTAGTGACAAAGCTGAGTTGAGAAGCACCCACAGACTAAGAACCTGCTCCTCCAGAGGGAGTAAACTGATGGACTGAGTACATCTTGCCAGCATTCTAGTTCAGCTTATTTTCCTTCATCCATCCCACCTCTGCATCCAGGCACTGATCCAGGACTTGCATGACCTCTCCTGATTCAGATGTTATGGAGAAATAGAGCTGAGTGTCTTCAGTGCACTGATGGTGCCTTGCCCCCAAACTCCTAAGGACCACTCCCAGTAGCTTCACGTAACCATTAAATATCACTGAGGATAAAATAGTGCCCTGTGACACCCCATAGGATAACCTCCAGGAAAATGAAAAGCACCCTCTGAACCATAGCTGTCATTTCCCTTTTTTAAAGGGAAATTCCCTTATTCCGAATAGGATTCCTTGCAAGAAAAGGGAAAAGTTGACAGCTATGCTCTGAACCCTGTCCCTTAACCAGAACCACTGCAACACAGTGCCTCCAATTCCTATTCCATGGAGCTGGTTCAGGAGATTATCATAGTCAGTAGTACCAAAATCTGCATGGAGACCGAGAAGGAGGAGCAAGGTCACATTCCCCTTGCCCTGCTCTTTGTAAAGAACTTCCATTAGGGTGACCAGGCTGAGTCAGTCCCATGGCCAGGCCTGACTCTTGATTGGAATGGGCCTAGATAATTTGTACCATCCAAGAATGCTTGCAGCTGTCCCACCACAATTCTCTTCACCACCTTCCCCAAGAAGCAGCTATGTAACTGGTCAATTGTTACTGTAGTTGAAGGAGTCCAAGGCTGGTTTCTTTAAGAGAGGCCACACCACCACCTCTTTCAAGGATGCAGACACCATCCCCTCACCTAGTGAAGCAAAAACTGCACTCTGGACCAACCAGTTAATCCCCCTCTGCTAGATTTACTGCTAGGAGGGATGGGGTCAAAAGGGCATGGGATTAGGCCATCAGCACCTCATCTGCATCAGCTGACTGCATCAGCTGAAACCGATCCCACAACACACCACCAATTATGGCATTGAATAATTCATCTGGAACTGCAATAACTGGAGAGTCAAGGTCACTCTGAAGTCAAGTGACTTTATTGTCAAAATGTGTAGCCAGTTGGTCACAGCAGGTCTTGAATTTTCAAGAGGTCCCTCTCCTACAGTAAAAGTCAGTAAACTCTGGACTGACTGAAATTACTCCACCTGCTGAAATAACAGTTATGATATAAGACAGAAGGGATAGCCCCACATTTCAAACCCCATACAATGTAAAATTTTACCAATGTTACAAAGAGATTTAGGGTATGAAAAAAAAAATCCCATAAAAATATTGTGGGTGAATTTTTCCTTAGTGGCATTTCAAAGATGCACCTGTTTCTTAAATCAGCCAAGAATAAGGAAGTTTGAAACACTTGGATTCAATTGCTACTGATACAACAAATAATATTTAACTAAATTACAAGCCTTGGCATTTCAACTTATAATGAGAACATTGGTTTTTGAGAGCTCCAAATTATTAAGGAGCATATTTATTTGCTACTATATGATTCAGGTTATAGGAACAGCATGCTGATCATTTGACTAGCTTCAAAAAGTTAGTTAGAATTATCTATTTTTGGCCCAACTTGTTGATAGAAAAACGTTAGTATAAAGACATAAAATTCAGTTTGGTTGTCTTGTATTAAAGTACTATCAATAGATAAATGTAAATTCCTTGGACCTCATTTTGTGGCCCAAGTTTATAACACCACTGCAAATTAATCAAGTACTGTCCCAGTCCCTGTAGCCAGTTTGAATGAAATCTCATGAATAAACTAAGGCATGTTATTTCTGGTTTCTGGCTTGCACTGGGAAAAGTATTCTTAATCGTATAGTAAAACACTGCAATTTTGATGGCTGTCAATATCCTTTTCTATTAAAAGAAACCTGCAAATGTGATTAATGTCTAAGGTTTTAATAACATCTGGTTCATCTGGTACATCATTCAAGTCAGACCTCAAAGCTCTTTGCAAACAGTAATTACCTGGATCTTTGAAACCTCCTGACCTCCCTGGGGTACGTATCATTATATGCATTTTGAAGGGGGAAAACAAAGGCATGGAGAGGTGAAGCTCTTTCACAGCGGGCTAATAGTGTAATTAGGTGGATGATGACTAAAGAGTTCTCACTCCCAGCTTCTTATTGTAAACACTGGAGAAGTCGCTCAAAATATTGTCCACAGCCTGCAACTGATGTTACATGAGAGTAATAGCATTTAGATAATAATGTGCAGTAAACAGAAACCAGGGCAGTTACAGTAATAGAAAACTAGAACTGTGGAGTTGGAAGGAACCCAAAGTGTCATCTAGTCAAACCCCATGCAATCAAGACTCTAATCTCTAACCCTGTCCATAGGTACCTCTTACATATTCCCTCTAACAGATATTGTCCTAACTGAGGGTGTTACAGAGACAGAGTGAACACATGTGCCAGTGATGGCATAAAATCAAGCAGGGTTACAGTACTATGAAGCTTACATATCAGGGGTGTGGGTGGTGTTAGGGAAGGTTAGGGGTCGTACTTCTGGTGGGGGATACATTCATTCATTTCATTTATTACGGCCATAGGCCCATACAGGTAAAAACAACACATAAGTGACAGCTTGTGCCGTAGGGGAAAAAAAAAAAACAGTCGCTAAAACACCACTATAACAATAAAATACTATAAGATGGAAAGGCATACTATGCCTTAATTAGCTTGTAGTGCTCCTTGGCGTCGCTTTTGGGAAAGGACAGCGACCAGGAACCTAGCCACCTTCAGGGTCGTGTGGGTATCCTTGTCCTGCAAGATTTGGGCAAGGTGGAATTTTGGTGGGGTACCCTCTAGTTTGGGGATACATCATGCTCCTTCTGGGGTAGTTTGTCCAGCTTTGGTTCCCACCCTACACTCAGCTCTCACCTGTGGCTCCCAGAGGCTGTCATTTTGTGATAGTAGCCAAGTCTGGGAAATAGTTGCAACTGGCTGGTTAAACGAGGTGAGGGTAACTGATGGGTCTCAAACCCTCAATGAATTAGGGACCTCCCCTGCGTGTGAAGCCATTTTCTGGCAGATTAAGTGGATAAGACCAATGGTAGGTCCAAAGATCAAGAACGTGGTTTCCACACATGTTGGGCAGGGAAGTGAGGGGCAGATGGGGCTTGTCAACTTGGGAAGGTAGCCCATCTAGGAGAAGGAAAACTCTGATCCTAAACCTCAGCTGTCTTGGGGAATATATGTGGGAGAAGAAAAGGCTAAGGAGTAAACCCTATACAAATCTGGAGCGGAGTGCCTGAGATGATTGGATGATGCCCTGTATGCCTCCTTCTGGCTAAGAGGGGGGTCTTGTCATCTGGGCAGCCCAGAACCTCCATACAAACTGCCCAGGCTTGCACCCTGGGAGGCTACTTCAGTGGTGCTAATGCAGCTGTATGACTTGACACCCAGAGTCACAATCCATTGTCACTCATGACTGATGGTTGCCCACAACAATTTTTCAGAGAATTGAAAGGGTGTGAATGATCCTGATCTTTTGTACTCTAATGAGACCTTCAGAGTACAGATGGCTTTTGCCATCATACTTTTTGAGAATCTTTCCTTTCTAATAATAGACCTCTTCCTTTATCATTTATTTATTTATTTATTTGTTTGTTTGTTTAAATCATCCACGCCACACCCCACCCTTCCTCTTTAGCTAAAAAAGTTCCCAGGGTAGTTGACAAAAATCAGTGGTTGTACAGTCCCTACTCTTACACTTAAAATCCAAGGGTGCTTCCAGATTGGCATTCATACTGATTTTTTTGCAGGGACATTTACAGGCACTCTTCCTGATTTGTTTGTGAAGAGGTTGGATGATACAGCAACAAAGCAAGCTTCACCCCACACTTTCCAATGTATTTCCCCATTACTTGTCTTATTGCAAAAAAAGGTCCATCATTCAGGGGAAGAGGGCTTGTTGGGCATGACCTTCCAAACAACTATAATTGTGCGATCTGAATTTGCCAGAAAATGATTGAATCCCATTCAAAAACAACAATGGTCTGGGAACACCCCAAGAGATATGACACACATGAAAAAGAAGAAGAGTGGAGAGGGAGGAAGAAAACAGCAAGTCCTTAAAGCTGGTATAATGACCAGCTTGTAGCCTTATTGGAGTTCACCGATTGGGTCTGCATTGCTCTGGGACAGGAGGAAGGAAGTCAAAATGACACCAAGGTTGGTTCAAAGAAAGAGTTTATTCTGCTCTCTGGATAGCAGAAAGCACCTGCGTGGTGAGTCCACAGCAAGTACAAAGAAATGACAGGTTTCATGCAGTTTATATATTCTCCAGGCACCCTCTCACTCCTCCCCTAGGAGCCCAACCACATCGATGTACATACACAGGTTGACATCACATATGTTCCTGCTCTGGTACTCTCAGCCATAAAAGGATCTTCCTTCCTGTACTTCTGACCATAAAAGGATATTCCTGTTCCTACTCCTATCTTGGAGCAAGAGGTCACTACTTCCGAGAACATGCTCTGGCGTTAGTCCCAGACTTGGGTCTCTGCGTCATTTGTGGTCAGAACATAAGATATGTCTGTGTCTGTTCTACTGGTAGAGTCAAGGCCAGTCTTGCTGTCAAACTGATAAGGGAGAGAGCTGTGTTCTTGTTTTGCATTTGCTCAACGGCTAAAGTTTATGCATTTTAGCTAAGGAGAAATGGGGATTTTGGTGCAGTTTAAAAACTGCCTGCACAGTCAGTTTTGGGGTTTGGGAAACCCATTCCTTCAAGCTGAGATGGAAATTGTTTAGGTAGCCTGATGGAAGGGCTAAGACTAGGAGGGAAGGTCAAGGGCAACTGAACTCTCAGCTGAGGCAATGCAATAACCTTGCTTCCATGTTCTTTTTCTGCTCTGAAGCATGATGGAATAGCTACTGCTAAGTGACAGCTGAGACGTGGCTTCAGCTTTCAAAGCTGCATTTGTGTCTCTTTTTATCTGTATTTAGGGGGGGGAAATCCTTTAAAAAAAAACCAATAATCCTGTTGCTGGATTAATTAGCAGCGACTAATATTCTTTTGTGGCTTATTTTATTAAAAATCCTTAATCTCTCACCAACATGGACAGCAAATATATTTCAGTTATATTGCTTTGTGCATCTCTAATATTAGGAGAGAGAAAATTAATATACGTCTCAGTTATCCTCGTATTGATCTTAATATATATTTCAGTACTTTGGCACTGATGACTTACAATATAGATATTTCCTAGTGAAGAGCTACAAATTAAAAATAGTGATTTTCCTCACTAAAAGGTAACATCTAGATTATTTGTTCCCCTTCAAAGGAATAATATACTATTCTAGAGTCACAAATGGGCTGTCACAATTTTTCCCTTTACTGAAAGAAAGAAGTGTTTGACTGGGTAAGAAAGCAGGGACCATAAACTTGCAAGCAAACTGTGGGTCAATTTAACATTTGCATTGTAGTAGACTTCTAACTATCAGGGTTGAGGTCTGTGTAATTCTAGAATGCATGCAGTGAAAAGGAAGGCACAAACACAATTTTTAAGCACCAGAAACATTTATGTGCTACTGTTTCAGCATTTGGATTGCTATCTCCTGCCAGCAGGGCTCCTCTGCTTTCACCAGATTCATGGTGTGCAGAAGTTCAACAGGTACAGTTTTGGAGCACAAGAAAGGTTTCTCTCACACAGCTCTTAAGGCACAAAAGCAGTGCCGGGAAAAGAGATCAGTCATATTCTGAATATGGAATCACAAGATTAACCATGAAAGCTAATGAGAATTTTCCAACAGGAATTCCAGCAGGAATTCAGGCTGAACGTGAAACTTCACATGGTAGCCTCTCCGTTGGAAAGGTGTTTCTATTCTCTGTCATGCACAGAGCCTGGAGAACTGATGCATTCCTCCCTGATTTGACCAAAATTGCAAACCAAAATCACAAACAGGGTTTGATCCTGATTTGCAAGCAAACTACAGCTTGAAGTCATCCACAAGGGTGAAGGAGGTAAGGAAGAGGAGGGTGATAGAAGGGCCATGTAAGTATAGGACTTCCTACTGATGCTCCAGATCATGGTGTTGAAGCTCCTGGGCATGGAGAAACTAGAAGAGCATAAGGCTCATTCTTGGGAGAATTGTCCCAATACAGAATGTGTTTTCAGCTTGATTTATTATATTTGCAATGGAACACATGCATTTTCATAGTATTTAGATGGTTTTGGCTTATAGTAGTTACTGCTAGATTACTTAAATTGCAAGCAACTGCTGTTAGTGGATGTGCATATGAATACTGAACTCCGATCATTGATCATCACATGAGCAAAAGGATGATCTCATCTTGGCTGCTAGTCTCCTTCTGTAGATGCATTGGGTCAAAACTGAACAGCCAAGAGTATCTAACATAAGAGGTTAGGGAATAAGCGCCCATAAGTATACTGTTTCAAAAGATGAAGTGTTGATCGTTTGATGATGCAATAATGAGAAAGGAAGTGATGAAGGGAGAAGCAGCATCTCTTTTCATTTCAGCAGCCAGAGGTAGCCAGGAGGAGCAAAGTAGGAAATGAAAACAATTGAAAAGGATAAAGGAGAACAAATGGGGCTGCAAACAAAAATGCTTTGGCATCAGACCCTACAAAGGAAATGAGAATTACTTTGCTCTTCTTAGCTGATGGCAGGAAAAGAGCACAGCTTTTATGCTGAATGATTTAGTCACTGAGATCACCTTCCTGGCTAACCCATCTATATAATACTAGTTCTGTTTTCTGAACCACGATAATTCATGTAAGGTGAGACAAACTGAAGGTCATTTCAGACATTTATCAGGGTTAACCTGAGTCTGCCACATCATCTATGTGGACTTCTTGATAGTAAACCTGCCTTCTGGAACACTCTCCCCCCTGAACACACTTATTTTTTCAGGTTTACTGTATCTTATTGGCTACCGTGAAGTTCAAACTGTGTTTTATGCCATTTTATTTCCTTTGTTGGCATTGTATGCCTTTTGAAACATGAAATGGAAGTGTGCACCAAATGTGGCACTAAACAGCTGATCTAAACGATATTGCTACCCACAGAGCCCTGACTGGCATGGCCAGTCAGCTCTCCTCACACTTCCTGAAAAGAGTGCCCTGTTTTTGCTTCATGACGGTGAAGTCCCCGTCTTCACTGCAAAGGCTGCTAGGAGGAAGGAAGTGCGGTAGAGCACATGCTCAGTAAGAAAAGTGCCCCAGGTTCAAACCTTGGCATCTCCAGGTAGGACTAGGAAGGTCTGTTTTCTAAAACAGATGGAGAATCTCTGGCCCATGGTCCCAATTAGGCCCACAATGCTGATTTCTCTCAGCCATGCCCACCTGCCCCACACCTGATCTCATATGTGATGTCAGGTATGCGGCAGGTAGAGATGCAGCTAGATCAACTGTGTGGCTGAGTTCCTTGTAGGTAATTCACACACACACCCAGCACTGCAGAAAGCAGTGCTTGAAGTGACCACCCAACAGCTGATGGGAGGTGAGTTCTTGACTGCATGAGTAATTCCTTCAGGGGAGTGCCAGCTGGTTTGGCATTTGGGAAGCCCTATGCTTGGTATTTCCCATGTGCTGAGAGTAGGACTGGCAAAGCCCCTTCTACAGTGGTACCTCTGGTTAAGAACTTAATCCATTCTGGAGGTCCGTTCTTAACCTGAAACTGTTCTTAACCTGAGGTACCACTTTAGCTAATGGGGCCTCCCGCTGCCACTGAGAGATTTCTGTTCTCATCCTGAAGCAAAGTTCTTAACCCGAGGTACTATTTCTGGGTTAGCGGAGTCTGTAACCTGAAGCATCTGTAACCTGAGGTACCACTGTACTGCGATTCCCCATGATTGACTGATTAATATCCTACAGCCTTTTAAAGGTGTCTGTGGGAAGCGGGGGTTATTGTTTTGTTGTTTTGGTTTAATTATTTACTTCTGTTTTATTTTGTATTTTATTCTGTGAACTGCCCTGAGATCTGTTGATGAAGGGTGGTATATAAACTTAATAACATCAATATTATTATTATTATTATTATTATTATTATTATTATTATTATTATTATTATTATTAATAGCAGCACTAAGCCCCAAAGAGCTGCTCTTAGTCAGTGTGGGCATTTCTGAACTGGATAGCCTAATGGTCTAACTCCATATAAGGCAGTTTCCTGCAATCTTAGGCAGATCGAGGATGGCACCAATTGCGGCTGTTCTTTTGAAGTGGTACCTACCACCAACCTCTGGGTGGGCCTGCCTAATAATGAATGGAGTTGGCCCTCTGGAGCACCACCCCTATTTGTCTGAACACATTGCATAGGTGAAGAAAGGCCTGGGAGACATCTGGAGTGCAATTGTACTTCCTCTTCTCATTGCCTGAAGGAATCCTGAATAGCAGATGAGCCCCTTAATGAGAGATATTCTTGTCAGCCCTGAGGGATGTCTCCTTAAAATAGGCAGTCAAACCTCTGGTTGTGACCTTGATGCAAACACACACCCCAGATGATCCCTTTGCTGGGATTGCTGTTGCACTTTCCCCCCCTTCCTTTCCAGAAGGGAAATGGATGCTTTCCAAGTTTGCAGCTATCATTGCTTTAGCTGTCATCCCAAAGACACGTTTCCAAATGCTGCAGACGAGTAGAGCCTCCTCTCTGTCTGTTCTTTTGTTTTTCTTAGTAAAAGTTTCAGAGCGCTGACCATGAAAGATTAGCAAATAATCCTGAGGGGGTGGGTGTTAGAAAACAAACAAACCAGTGGCAATAAAAAACACAGAAATGAGGAGCAGTGGTAGAAATGCCTAATCCATAATGATGAAGCTGCCTATAATTGCATATCACTGTCAAGATTAAGGCAGGACTGGAGACAGTGATTGCTCACTGTCATCTCCTTCTCAATTATAAAACTAATTACCAAATAAAAAATAATAACGTAATTAGCAGCAAATATTGTTTTGAAATACCTTGCAATTTGGATCAAAGTGGTTTATGTGGTGAATTTATTGCTTACAAGCATTAATAATTTAGTCTAGCAATTTGCATCCCTCCAAGTTTCACAAAGTACTGAAAACTGCCTACAGACCAAAATTTGTCACACTCGGGCCCCATCTGTACTATATATTTAAAGCAATATTATACCACTTCCAACAGTCATGGCTCCCCCAAAGAATCCTGTAAACAGTAGTTTGTTAAGGGTATTGAGAGATGTTAGGTGACCTAAACCCCTGACCTACCTGGCAGCAAGTGAGTATGTCAAGTCCCCAGTCCAGAGTCAATCCACATGTCCAACCCAAAGCACAGAGATCCTAAGGCATCAAAGCTCTGCTGACCTTTCATACTTTGCATTCTGATTGCAGCATCTGGGCTTGGCGAGGCATGTGACCCTCACCTGTTCCAAGCCTACTCCAGCTGAAGAATCACACACCTCCCAGAGCTAGTGAGCCCCACCTGGCCAGCCCTTGCCTGCCTCAGTCTCCTAGAGTGCCCTGCCTGCTGCTACCTACACCTCAGTGTCTGCGATTTTTATGGAGAAAGGGGCCCCTCTGGCTCTGCTGATGAGTCCTATTAATCTGGATCCTGTGCACGGACCCACCCCAACCCATCTCTGGGATCCTCTTCCACCTCTTCTTCCTCTCTGTTGTCCTACCAGTTCATGACATTATGAGACCCTTCTTCCCCTTATAGAGTTACAATGCTCAGAGTTCCCGGGGAAGAGGGATTGGTTGTTAAACAACTCTGAGAACTGTAACTATTTGAGGGGAATAGGGGTCTCCTAACAGCTCTCAGCACCCTTACAGTTTGTAGGATTCTTTGGGGGAAGCCATGACTGCTTAGAGTGCTATGATACTGCTTTAAATATATAGTGCAGACAGACTGAAAGCTCCCTTATATTGAGTTGGACTATTGGCCTCTTAGACCAGAGTTTTCTGTTGTGGTTAGTAATGGCATTTGGGCATATAGGTGTTTCCCAGCCCTGATACCTGAAACACTTTTGGCTTAAGATGTTGGAGATCTTTTGCGTACACTTGTTCTATATTTGAGCCATGTGGCTCCATGTCCAATGCAAAACCTGATAGGTTTCAAATAGTGCATGTCAATTGAACCATGACCCAATCAGGGCTCCTCCACATGTGGAAGAGCTCTATGTGCATACACTGATATGGAGGTATGACCCCTGCTAATTTTGTCTGCTGAATGTACAGATGGTTGGTAGCAGTCACCAGGTGGGGTAGGGGACAAGGTTAGTTTATGCAGTCCACCCACACCCTGTTCTTTCATTGCATAGCAGGTCATCTGAATGTCCCGAGTACATTGACTTTTAACTGAACTTGTTTCCAGCCCTCAGTGTTGTAAAGAAAGCCCCAAAACATGTGCATTCACTTCTGCAAAATGCTAAGTAACCAAAAGATGTCACAGGGGAGATCTGGAATTCAGGATAATATGCTGAGTTTGCCTGGTATATTCGCCCTCAGTGCCTTTAATCTTACACCTGGTTCCCAAAACGTTATTACCCAGCCTTTTCTTCTCAGTATGAATATTCGCTTAAAAACAAAGAGAAAACAGTCCCCTTTGTGAAACCACCTGCATATAAATAAAACATGTAAAGTAAATTCATTTTCATCTGAATGATTTTGTTCAATTCCATTAGTTGGGTCTTCTGGGTCAGAATGCTTTTGCTTTGCTTAGTGCAGAATTATAGGTCTCCTGCTAATAATTGCTTTGCAGCCAGACGTTCTAAATTATAGAAGTATAGTAGGAGAAAATGTTCTCTATTTAGCTACATCAGATCCTTTTAGGGCAGTGTTTGTCATAACCTCACTATTATAAAACATCCCAAAGAGACAAATCAGTTAATGGAAGCCAGACATAGAAAATGCATAAGCCATTGACTTTTATTGATAATAGCTGAACACAGACACAAAGATCTGTGAAGCCTAAGGATGTGTATGCAAGTTGAGTGAGCAACAAAATAGCAAGTTGCCTATATTCTGTTTCACTGTCTGGGTGGAATGGCCTAGTTCCACTCGATGGAACTTTCTGCCAAACCTCTAGGATGGGTTGCATGAGCAACAGTTGAATATGGCCATGTGCAAAGTACAGTTGAACCTCACTGTGAAAGTCCAGGTGTCTCAGTTCAGTGAGGGGCCAGTGTTTTTTTTCCATCCCACAACCATGTTGGAAATTTTCCATCTTGAGATGCACAGGTCCCCTCCTTATATTCTTTTGGTCCTCCAATGCAATGAATTTATCAGATCTATCGCTGTATTGGAGATCTTTCATAATAGGATATTGTCAGAGTCCTGCCACACTCTCTGCCACACTCCAGAGAGTGATCTCAGGGTCTAGGTAGGTTGATATGGAGAGAGGCGGTCCTTGGGGTATTGTGGTTCTGAGCCATTTAAAGCATAACCCTCAATAAAAGCAGACCAAATGTCCTTAGATGTGCCCTCTGTGTACACAGTAAGCTCAAATAGGGGCAGAGTATGAACTATTTACCCATAATTGTTTGGAAGAGGATGAGATACCTTTAGCACCACATGTTTAGCTATTCCCTTTAGGATGCATGATCCCTAGTTAATGGCCTGGTGGGCAGTTCCAGGTAATATGGATATAGTACAAAAATATGATGTTTCCTTTAAATACAATGAAATTTCCAGAACTGAATACATTGTACCGAAACCTCATCACAAAAAGCTCTTACAACAGGGAAGTTCCATATGCCTCTGCAATCCAATCTCAGTTCTACATTTAAAATTTGTCATGAAGCCATTGTGGTGTCCCCTAAGCCTGAACCATTGTTTTTGCTGAACGAGATACACTGCTTAGAGTATAACAGTCCATTGGTGTAATCTCTGTTTAGCAAAACCAATGCCCCAGATTTTCAAAAATGTGTTGAATTTCTGCAAGTTCACATTTAACAAAGGCAGAGTCCCCGGTTTTCGAAAATGTTCTGACTTTCTGCAAGTTGACATTTATAGCAGCAACCCATTTGAGCATGCTGGATGTGTATTAAAGTTGCTTCCGGGCTTGCAGATGAGCAGCCCTCTCATAGAGATTCCATTTGTGAGAGATGATACCTTCATTTGGAGGCTGTGAATGTAGGCACCATACATGTGAACTGGGCCTCTGAATGTCAGATTTTGAGGTAGTTATTTAAAAGAATGTCAAGAGGCCTGCCCTAGGCAATAGATCTTGGGTTACTTTTGATAGGTTTTCCTAATGTGATGAAAGTAAGCATGAGGCCATTTAGGATAAATATACTGAAATAATCTATGAAATTACTTATGGGAACAATCAGGAAATGCCAAATCGGATACATTCCATAAATGGTACAAATTAAATCAGTACTTTGAAAGAGTCTAATTTAATATCTATTAAGATTAATTCCTTTTTATTGTTCACTGTCAGCACTGCTCAGTGGCTGTGCAGAGATGCAGACTCACACTTCATTGCCCTGTTTTGCTTTCCTGCATTTGGTGAGGAGAAATATTACAGCACAACTGCGGATGCTTAATTGGATCATATGAAATCTTTGTACCGTGGTTTTGCAAACAAGCCAAGAACAATTTATAAACATGCAAGGTGCCATGAATTGAGTTAGTGTAAATTAATTCATAAATAACCATATTTTTTAATCTGTGGCAATTAGGACAGACTGAAGTCTGTGTTAACTCCCATGCCACTTTATTGCTTTCCAGAGCTTTGTAAATTGCTGCATATCTCATTCTTCTACCAAGCAAATTCCAGGCTCAATTCTGTCTCTTCCTTAGGAGGAAGATTGCATGAACAGGGTTCTAAGAGTGGCCGTGAGCAGACTGCCCAAGGAAAAAGGCAACTGTGCCTGTGTGTGTGCATATGGCTCTGTCTATAGCAGTGTTTCCCAACCTTGGGCCTCCAGATGTTTTTGGCCTACAACTCCCATCATCCCTAGCTAGCAAGACCAGTGGTCAGGGATGATGGGAATTGTAGTTCAAAAACAGCTGGAGGCCCAAGGTTGGGAAACACTGGTCTATAGTATGGTTGTCTTCTGATGTCAGCATTGGGGAGGCAGCTCCAAAACCTAACCCCTGCCCAGCACTTACATGCATTTTTCCTAAACTGTTGCACACTGGTGGACTTAGAAGTTTATGGACTCACACAGAGTCAATTTATGTAGATATAAGACAGACAGCCGTTTGTCTGTCTTATATCTAAAGGCAGGAATGATACAGTGAAACAATGTTTCCAGTTAGAGTTGCTGAAGCCGTAAGCCTCTTTCATGCTGGGATGATGAGTTTGAAAATCAACATAAAGCAGAATAACTATGTTCAAATGTGGAAAGGTATAAAAAAAGACCTGGAGGTGTGGAATAGAATGAAGCTGTCCTTTTGGGGCAGGATTTCTACAATTAAGATGAACGTGCTCCCAAGGATGTTATTTTTGTTTCAGACAATCCCCATAATTAAGGGGAGTGGAACCTTCAAAGATTGGCAAAAAGTGATATCAAGGTATATCTGGCAGGGCAAGAAGCCAAGAATAAAATATAAATTACTTACAGATGCGAAAGAGAGAGGAGGCTTCGCCCTGCCAGATTTGAAACTATATTATGAGGCAGCATGTATTTGCTGGTTAAAGGATTGGATTAAGCTTGAAAACAAGGAATTATTAGATCTTGAAGGTTTCGATAACAGGTTTGGGTGGCACGCTTATTTATGGTGTGATAAGAAAAAGGTTCACAAAGGATTTGGAAACCACATCTTCAGAAATTCGTTAATAGAAGTATGGGACAGGTACAAAAGTCTTTTAGAACCAAGGGTTCCACATTGGTTATCTCCGTTGGAGGTTATGAGTGTAAAGAAAGTGAATATGAGAGGCAATTGGGCTACATACGGAGAATTGGTAATGAAGGAAGGAGGAAAATGGAAACTAAAACCATATGAACAAGTTAAGGACTATGTATATGATTGGTTACACTACTTCCAGGTAAATGAAATGTTTAAGAAAGATGCAAAGGAAAAGGGGTACGCAGAAAAAGACTCTAGGTTTCAAAGGGATATAATTAATAGTGATAATAAGATTTTGTCAAAAATGTACAAGATATTGTTGGAATGGTGTACGAAGGACGAAGAAGTTAAATCAGTAATGATACACTGGGCTAGAGATTTTGGATATAATATCCAATTTGAAGATTGGGAGAAACTATGGAAGGAAAATTTAAAATTCACTGCATGCATGGGATTGAAGGAAAATGTGATGAAAATGTTCTATAGATGGTATATTACACCTGTTAAGTTAGCTAAAATGTACAAAACGGACAATAAGTGTTGGAAATGCAAAGAAAGGGAAGGAACATTTTATCACATGTGGTGGGAATGTAAGAAAGTTAAGAACTTCTGGGAAGGGATATATAATGAATTAAAAAAAATGTTAAAATATACTTTTGTCAAGAAACCAGAAGCTTTTCTTTTAGGAATCACAGGAAAAGAGATAAGAAGGAAGGACTGCAAGCTATTCCAGTATGCAGTCGTGGCAGCAAGAATTTTACTAGCCCAGAAGTGGAAACAGGAAGAAACACCGACAATTCAAGAGTGGAGAATGAAACTAATAGACTATGCGGAGCTAGATAAACTGACTGGAAAAATAAGATATTTTAAAAATCAAAAGTTCATCGAACATTGGGGGAAGTTTGTAGATTATCTGAAAAATCTATGTGATCCACAAACAACGCTAGTGGGGTTTCAAGAAGCACTGTAAAGGTTAAGATGTATTGTTTGGGAAAATATATATTGGTAAAGGTGAAAGTTAAAAGGCAATGCAAAAAAGGAAATGCGTTATAGTTAGGAGTATATATGGATGATTACCAGAAAAATCGAAGGAAGTCTCAAAAGTATAATTTGTGAAAAGGTGGGAATGTAAGAAAGTTAAGAACTTCTGGGAAGGGATATATAATGAATTAAAAAAAATGTTAAAATATACTTTTGTCAAGAAACCAGAAGCTTTTCTTTTAGGAATCACAGGAAAAGAGATAAGAAGGAAGGACTGCAAGCTATTCCAGTATGCAGTCGTGGCAGCAAGAATTTTACTAGCCCAGAAGTGGAAACAGGAAGAAACACCGACAATTCAAGAGTGGAGAATGAAACTAATAGACTATGCGGAGCTAGATAAACTGACTGGAAAAATAAGATATTTTAAAAATCAAAAGTTCATCGAACATTGGGGGAAGTTTGTAGATTATCTGAAAAATCTATGTGATCCACAAACAACGCTAGTGGGGTTTCAAGAAGCACTGTAAAGGTTAAGATGTATTGTTTGGGAAAATATATATTGGTAAAGGTGAAAGTTAAAAGGCAATGCAAAAAAGGAAATGCGTTATAGTTAGGAGTATATATGGATGATTACCAGAAAAATCGAAGGAAGTCTCAAAAGTATAATTTGTGAAAAGGTGGGAATGTAAGAAAGTTAAGAACTTCTGGGAAGGGATATATAATGAATTAAAAAAAATGTTAAAATATACTTTTGTCAAGAAACCAGAAGCTTTTCTTTTAGGAATCACAGGAAAAGAGATAAGAAGGAAGGACTGCAAGCTATTCCAGTATGCAGTCGTGGCAGCAAGAATTTTACTAGCCCAGAAGTGGAAACAGGAAGAAACACCGACAATTCAAGAGTGGAGAATGAAACTAATAGACTATGCGGAGCTAGATAAACTGACTGGAAAAATAAGATATTTTAAAAATCAAAAGTTCATCGAACATTGGGGGAAGTTTGTAGATTATCTGAAAAATCTATGTGATCCACAAACAACGCTAGTGGGGTTTCAAGAAGCACTGTAAAGGTTAAGATGTATTGTTTGGGAAAATATATATTGGTAAAGGTGAAAGTTAAAAGGCAATGCAAAAAAGGAAATGCGTTATAGTTAGGAGTATATATGGATGATTACCAGAAAAATCGAAGGAAGTCTCAAAAGTATAATTTGTGAAAATTTGGCTAAAAATGTATGATTTTCGTTGTAAATTAATAAAAAGTATATTGAAAAAAAAATGAAAATCAACATAAAGGTGTCTCTTAAGACTCTAGGAATGCATGCTGCATCTGTCACCCTCACCACCAGATTTCTAACATCAGTAGTCCATCCAGCAGAGGAGGAATATTGCAGTATGGTCAAGAGGGACACGCTGCAGGCATTTACATCTGGGAGCACATGTGGCATCTGCCATCCACATCACCAGATTCCCAATATCAGTGGTTCATCCAGCAGAAGAGGCAGATGAAAGGACAGCTAGGAAATATATTTTATATATTTATTATCTATTAATCTCATATACTGCCCTTCATCTGTAGATCTCAGAGTGGTTCACAACATAAAAATACAAGATGAAAACACAACATACATAATAAAAACAGGAACAAAAATAAAACAAACCAATAGCTCCATCTCCCCTCACCCCTCCAGGTACTTGCATTGTTCCCTTCCAAGCTGCCAGAAACATGCTAGCTTCTGTATAATTATTCCAAAGAAAACAGAAAGGTGACTCCAAATTTACCCACCATGAGTCTTCTTGAGAGAAGCTGCTTCCTGACTGAAAGATGGCTGGAGATTTCCATTACATCACATGTTGCCTTGTGGTGAAGTCACATGAAAAATAATCTGAGATGTAGCCTCAGGGCTGAAATTTTCTAGTTCAAATTTTATACTGCTTACGTGGCCCATGGATCCTAGATAACTATCCAGTGGGAAACTGATGGACAGTATCATCTTGAAGAGCACCTGCCAATGTCTGAGGTTTATCTGAAATTAAACCATGTGCTGAGTATAATGTGGAGGCACCTAAGTTAAAAGAAATAGTAGGACGTTTATATGAATCTGATGAATAGCACCGGCAGCAGCACCACAAGCTAGGCTGAAATTCACAAGGGTTATCAATCCTTATGCTTCAGAGTGTAGGCTGATTTCTAGGAAGAAATATCTCCAAAGCAGTACTCTCAATCCTCTGTAATATCAACACTTGGTGTAGGCTTTCAAGGTGCCTGACTGTGACTAGGGATGATGGATACAGGTGAGTTAGTAAAAGCAGGGAGCTTTTAAAGAACATATAAACTCTATGCATCATGTGTTAGGCACTGGGTGCTGTTTGACTTTTGATTCTAGACAGAGTCTATCTGTTTAGCTCAGGCTGAAACTGCTTGTATGTTCCATTGTGCAGAGTGCTGGAAGTACATCTGAGGCATTTTTAAGAACCTCAGGAAAGGCTTTGCTTTCTGCCCAGCCAACTTCTGAAACACATTTGGCAGAAACTTGAGAGAGGACTTTTTCAGTGGCTGCTCCCAGGCTCAGGAATCCTTTGCCAACAGAGGCACAGCTTGCCCCATCCCTGGTGACCTCACACCAGCAGGCAAATAGGTTTTTATCCAGACAGCCTCATAAGCTGAATTGTAAATATGTGGTAATTGCTTTTAAGTTGTTTCTTTTAATTGATGTTATTGATGTTTTATCTGCCTCGTTTTAATGTGTGTGTGTGTGTGTTTTTCTTTTGTATTTTGTGGTTGTTTCATTGTATTTCATCGAATAATTATTTTGGTTAGCCACCTTGAGCAACATTTGGTGGAACAGCAGGATGCAAGTTTAATAAAGAAACATGTGTTCGCATTTTGGCTCACCTAAGGATTAAGGCAGGCACCCCCAAACTCAGCCCTCCAGATGTTTAGGACTACAATTCCCATCATCCCTAGCTAACAGGACCAGTGGTCAGGGATGATGGGAATTATAGTCCCAAAACATCTGGAGGGCCGAGTTTGGGGATGCCTGGATTAAGGGCTGGTCCATAATACTAAAATTTGGCCATAGGATCCTGATCCTTGCCACCACAGTCCCCTTCTCTTTTATAGTGTCTCTCATTGACTGTGAGTCTGTGGGTAGGAACTGCCTTAGCTTTTAATAGTACTGCTTGTACTGTACAGTGGTACCTGGGGTTAAGTGCTTAATTCGTTCCGGAGGTCCGTACTTAACCTGAAACTGTTCTTAACCTGAAGACCACTTTAGCTAATGGGGCCTCCTGCTGCTGCCGCGCTGCCGGAGCCCGATTTCTGTTCTTATCCTGAAGCAAAGTTCTTAACCTGAAGCACTATTTCTAGGTGAGCGGAGTCTGTAACCTGAAGCGTATGTAACCTGAGGTACCACTGTAGTTAGAAAGTTGTAGGTGCTTTAAAAGTGTTTATTATTTCTAATGATGGTGATGGAGAAGCAGGAGAAGAAGCTGAAGAAGCAAATGTTTGAATAGGCCCATTGAACACAGGTCATTAAATTCAATAGGTCTACCCTGAGTAAAACCTAGCTGGATACAACCTTATAATAATCTGCTTTGTGCTATGCAATAATGCTTGCTTGAATAATGCAAGGATCTCCATGACCCAACCATATTGTTCATACAACTGAAGATGCTCTATTATTTTTCCGTATTTTGTCTTGCTTATGCCATCAGATCTTAAAAAGTACTTTGCTCTGGTATTTTATACAATGAGCAGTATAGCTATTCCTACAACTGAAATAAAATGTGTAATAAAGAAAAAATGCTTTCCAAACAGAAAGTACCATATTCAGTTCTGGCTTTAAAGAGCTCTCAGACATCTTGGTTGGGAAGGACCTCCAATGACTTCTCTGGAAGTCTCTGAGAGCTGCTGCCAGTCTGAGAAGACAATGCTTGGCTAGATGTACAAATAGCTTGACTGGACAGTTTGACATGCTCAACCGCTGATGAAGGAATTATAAGCCAATCATGACATTAAGGGTGTTGTTCTTGGGAGCTAGGACACATTTACACTATACATTTAAAGCACTAAACAGTCATGGCTTCCCCCCAAAAATCCCAGGAGCCATAGTTTTTTATAGGAATGAAGAGTTGTTAGGAGACCCCCTACAATTCCTGGAGAGGTTTAACCATCACTCCCTCTTCTCAGGCTTCTCTTCACTTCCTAGACTTAGGAACCACCCACCAAGAGCTCCTCAATCAAACAGTTGACAGAGCTTTGAGTAGTGGGATCCAGACCAAATGAGCAGTTCTTCTATTAATCCTGTGTACATAATCTATCAGCCAGTGTATCAAGTAGTTGTCAAACTAAATTATATTTATTCAGGCTCAACCAGAAATGTCCTGCTGTCATAATAAATAAAATAATATATAAATATATACTATTTAAGTAAATACAACAATCAAATGATATATGGAGATGCTATATTAATTAACACATAATGCTCATTGTATCAGCACAGTCCTGTATGCCTTTTACCTGAGCTGTTGAACTCTATATTTGTTGATATTTATGTGTCTATATTTATATTTGTATCTCAGGGGACAAACCCATCAATTGATCACGATAAACAACCGTACTGTGTATATTCTGTGTGGTCTCCCCCTGCCCAGCCCTCCATTTTGGCTAATGTTTCCTCCTTGAGATGTTATTTCTCTTTCCACACTCCACTTTCTCTCATTAATAATAAAACAAAGCATTTGCCTCTGGAGGATTTCCAAGATTTCGAATAGAATTATCTAATGGACAGGAGGGGGAAAGGTCTTATTGTGTGTTTGCCTAGATCTGATACACCCAGTAGCTGAAGTCCTATTAGAAGATTCCAGCTCAAAATTAAAATGAAGCGCGCGAGGGCGGGGGAATTACTTGGATTTCAGATCCTCTAAAGCAGCCTGGTGAAACCATCCATTCAAATGAAGATTGACATTTTAATATCTCTACGCAGAAAAAAAACATACATCTGCCATTTTGGATGAAGATCCCACAGGATGCAGGTAATAGAAGTGTGAGAGCTGCTTTATTGCTAAAGACGTTAATCATTATTACCTATATTTTCCCCTTTGTGCACTAAAACATAGCATCAACGTAGAAAAGTTTATATCCAGTCAGCTGTGCAAAGAAGTTTGAAGAACTCCCTTTAAACTAGGGTCTATTATATGTTAGAGGCTGGAGCCAGGAGCAGGTCTACAGTAACTCACAGTGTCGGTGAAGTTAACTCTTGATTCAAAGAAACAGCTCAGGAGGCCAGGCCTGTTGAGTACAGCAACTCTTCCTGGTAGCTCTTGCTCCAATGAGGCAGTTGTGAGGACTGAAGGTCCCCGCCCTCTCACAGCTATCTAAGTCTCCTCTTCCCCTGGTTCCTTCCCAAGCAATCTGAGGCTTATTCGTTTAGTCTGTCTTTGCTCCACCCTCTTCATACCTAAAACAAACAAACAAATTTCTTTCCAGTAGCACCTTAAAGACCAACTAAGTTAGTTCTTGGTATGAGCTTTCGTGTGCATGCACACTTCTTCAGATACACTTGAAACAGAAGTTGCCAGATCCCTTTATATAGTGAGAAGGTGGGGAGGGGTATTACTCAGAAGGGTGGTGGGAATGGGTGATTGGCAGATAGCTGTGATGAGCCTGTTGACGACTCTTAACGACTGCAATAGGTCTTACAGGAAAAAGCAAGGGGTGAGGTGAGAAGGTGAAAAATAGCTTTGTCATTTATAATGAGATAAGAATCCAATGTCTTTGTTCAGACCAGGTCTCTCCATGGTTTTAAGTTTGGTAATGAGTTGCAATTCAGCAGCTTCTCTTTCCAGTCTATTTCTGAAATTCCTTTGTAGTAAAACAGCTACTTTGAGATCTTGTATAGAATGTCCTGGGAGATTGAAGTGTTCTCCTACTGGTTTCTCTGTCTTGTGATTCTTGATGTCCGATTTATGTCCGTTTATTCTTTGGCGTAAGGTTTGGCCTGTTTGTCCAATATAGAGAGCTGAAGGACACTGTTGGCATTTGATGGCATATACAATGTTAGACGATGAGCAATTAAATAGTCCCGAGATGGTATGTGTGATGTTGTTGGGGCCAGTAATGGTGTTGTCCGGGTGTATGTGGCAGCAAAGTTGGCATCTGGGTTTATTGCAGGCTCTGGTGCCAGTGTCCGTGTTACGTCTGGTTGTAGTATTATTGTGGGTTAGGAGTTGTTTAAGATTGGGTGGCTGTCTGTAGGCAATGAAAGGTCTTCCTCCCAGAGCTTGAGAAAGAGAACTATCATTGTCCAGGAGAGGTTGTAGATCTCTGATGATGCGTTGTACTGTTTTAACTTGGGAGCTGTATGTGATGACTAGAGGTGTTCTGTTATTTTCTTTTTTGGGTCTGTCTTGCAGCAAGTTCTCTCTGGGTATCTGTCTGGCTCTGTTGATCTGTTGTCTAACTTCATCCGCTGGGTATTTTAGTTCTAAAAAGGTTTGCTGTAGATCTCTTAGGTGAGTGTCCTTCAGCTCTCTATATTGGACAAACAGGCCAAACCTTACGCCAAAGAATAAACGGACATAAATCGGACATCAAGAATCACAAGACAGAGAAACCAGTAGGAGAACACTTCAATCTCCCAGGACATTCTATACAAGATCTCAAAGTAGCTGTTTTACTACAAAGGAATTTCAGAAATAGACTGGAAAGAGAAGCTGCTGAATTGCAACTCATTACCAAACTTAAAACCATGGAGAGACCTGGTCTGAACAAAGACATTGGATTCTTATCTCATTATAAATGACAAAGCTATTTTTCACCTTCTCACCTCACCCCTTGCTTTTTCCTGTAAGACCTATTGCAGTCGTTAAGAGTCGTCAACAGGCTCATCACAGCTATCTGCCAATCACCCATTCCCACCACCCTTCTGAGTAATACCCCTCCCCACCTTCTCACTATATAAAGGGATCTGGCAACTTCTGTTTCAAGTGTATCTGAAGAAGTGTGCATGCACACGAAAGCTCATACCAAGAACTAACTTAGTTGGTCTTTAAGGTGCTACTGGAAAGAAATTTGTTTGTTTGTTTGTTTTGAGTATGGCAGACCAACACGGCTACCTTTCTGTAACTGGAACTATGGAAGGCACCACATTGAGCCGCATGAAATGGAAGTCCATCAACCTCACCAAGAAACTTGCACAGGTACAGACTGATATCTTCTTTCTTACTAAATGCAAGAACCTGGACATTATACCCAAGGGTCTTAGAATTAAGAACCCTCTACAATCCACGTATCCCACTGAATATGCAAGAAAACTATGCAACACTTTCTCTAAGAAGCTGCTCAAACATCTGATCAGCGTTCTCTACTCTAAACAGAAACTAATAAAGGAGGAACTCCTTGTATTGGACAACTCTATCAGGAACCACCAAGCTTGGCAAGAGTTCCAAAAGGAAAAACAAAACATTTACCACTCTCAACTGGAGCTACTGAAAAAACAGAAAAACAAGAAACTCTCTAACCTTTCCAACCTACAGGCTACTAATCAAAACAAGATCAACAATATTGTCAATCTCTCACAGCAAGCACTCAGCCCAGCTGAGGAATCAGTCCTTTCACGTGGACTGTCATTCTGCCCTGCCAAATCCCCACACATGATTCAGTTCTGCGGGGACTTGGAAGCATTTTTCCGCCGTTTACGCCTGAAGGAGTATTTTCAACACTCACAACAACAAGACAAAGCAGAACAAGCAACAACTTCACAACACAACACCTCTCAACCCACTGGAGAACAACAACCACCCTCCCAACAGAACACTGACCACCAACTACCACCGAAAAAGTGTTACACAAAAAGGGACTCCACATGGACCCCTTCTGATGGACGCAATACCACACTGGACTTGTACATTGACTGCTTCCGCCACAGAATCCAAACAGATGTGACCAGAAAACACCATCGCTTACAACAAAATCTAAACCATGCTGAAAGGAGAGCCATAGAAAACCTCAGAAACAACCCAAACATTATAATTAAAGAAGCAGACAAAGGTGGAGCTGTCGTCATCATGAACAAAACTGACTACATTCAGGAGGCTCACAGACAACTTTCCAATACCGCCTTTTACATAAAATTGAACTCAGACCCCACACAAGAATACAAAAAAGAACTGAACAAGATTGTTAAGGAGCTACCCCCACACATCCAAGAACAGATCCTCACCAACACACCAACAGAACCTCGACCAGGAACTTTCTATCTTCTACCTAAAATACACAAACCAGGAAATCCAGGACGCCCCATCATTTCAGGTATTGGCACTATTACAGTAGGTGTCTCCGGTTATATGGACTCTGTTCTGAAACCATATGCCATCAGTGCTCCCAGCTATGTACGTGACACCACAGATTTTCTGAGGAAAATACAATCTTTAAATAATCTTCCCAACAATACTATACTAGCTACTATGGATGTGGAATCTCTGTATACCAACATCCCACACAACGATGGTTTACAAGCTATAAGGAACACCATTTCAGATAAAACCACAGCGGACTTTGCCACCAAACTCTGCCAATTTGTCCTTACCCACAACAACTTCAAATTCGGTGATGACCTGTTCCTTCAGATCAGCGGCACAGCAATGGGCACCCGCATGGCCCCACAGTATGCCAACATCTTCATGGCAGATTTAGAACAACGTTTCCTAAACCCCTACCCACTCAAACCTCTCTTGTACCTGCGATACATTGACGATATTTTTATCATCTGGACACATGGTCAACAGACCCTAGACACCTTCCACCAGAAATTCAATGATTTTCACCCCACAATCAACCTAACAATGAATCAATCTATGCAAGAAATACATTTTTTGGACACTACTATAAAAATACAGGATGGACGCATAGACACCACCTTATACCGTAAACCAACTGACCGACAAACATATCTACATGCCTCTAGCTACCATCCCAAACATACCAAACAGTCCATTGTATATAGCCAGGCACTACGTTACAGCCGTATCTGTTCCAATTCTACAGACAGAGACTCTCACCTAAGAGATCTACAGCAAACCTTTTTAGAACTAAAATACCCAGCGGATGAAGTTAGACAACAGATCAACAGAGCCAGACAGATACCCAGAGAGAACTTGCTGCAAGACAGACCCAAAAAAGAAAATAACAGAACACCTCTAGTCATCACATACAGCTCCCAAGTTAAAACAGTACAACGCATCATCAGAGATCTACAACCTCTCCTGGACAATGATAGTTCTCTTTCTCAAGCTCTGGGAGGAAGACCTTTCATTGCCTACAGACAGCCACCCAATCTTAAACAACTCCTAACCCACAATAATACTACAACCAGACGTAACACGGACACTGGCACCAGAGCCTGCAATAAACCCAGATGCCAACTTTGCTGCCACATACACCCGGACAACACCATTACTGGCCCCAACAACATCACACATACCATCTCGGGACTATTTAATTGCTCATCGTCTAACATTGTATATGCCATCAAATGCCAACAGTGTCCTTCAGCTCTCTATATTGGACAAACAGGCCAAACCTTACGCCAAAGAATAAACGGACATAAATCGGACATCAAGAATCACAAGACAGAGAAACCAGTAGGAGAACACTTCAATCTCCCAGGACATTCTATACAAGATCTCAAAGTAGCTGTTTTACTACAAAGGAATTTCAGAAATAGACTGGAAAGAGAAGCTGCTGAATTGCAACTCATTACCAAACTTAAAACCATGGAGAGACCTGGTCTGAACAAAGACATTGGATTCTTATCTCATTATAAATGACAAAGCTATTTTTCACCTTCTCACCTCACCCCTTGCTTTTTCCTGTAAGACCTATTGCAGTCGTTAAGAGTCGTCAACAGGCTCATCACAGCTATCTGCCAATCACCCATTCCCACCACCCTTCTGAGTAATACCCCTCCCCACCTTCTCACTATATAAAGGGATCTGGCAACTTCTGTTTCAAGTGTATCTGAAGAAGTGTGCATGCACACGAAAGCTCATACCAAGAACTAACTTAGTTGGTCTTTAAGGTGCTACTGGAAAGAAATTTGTTTGTTTGTTTGTTTTGAGTATGGCAGACCAACACGGCTACCTTTCTGTAACTGCCTCTTCATACCTCTTTGGGTTCTGGGAGATCGGGTGCAGGGGAGCTGGTGGGCACAGGAGGGTGAGACAGTCTGGCTTCCACACCAGCCGAATCATTGCTGCCTCTTAGCCCCTCTCCTCTCCAGCCTCCACTTATGCCTCTGATTCTGGACTGCTCTCTGCCACAGGCTCTTCCTGCTCATTAAACCTGGCTTCTGACATCACCTCCTCCCAGTCTGCTGCCTTTTCTCCCTCTGACCACTCATCATCCTCCCACCACCGATCTGAGCCTTCTTCCTCTGGGGGTTCTCCAACTGGTGCCTCCCACCACTCCTCTGAATCCAGCCAGTCCATGACATCTATCAGTCAAACACATCCTTTAAAAACAACAACCTATGACACCCCATATATACTATTGGCCATCAGCTTTGGCTAGCGGCAGCCTGATTTCTGTTGTCTATGCTCTGATAATCTCTAGATTAAACTACTGCAACATGTAATATGTAGTGCTGCCTTTGAAACTTCAGCTGGTACAGAATTCAGTGGCCAGGTTACACACCAGGGCAAGACTGTTTAAGCATATTACACTGCTCCTGGCTTGACTGCACTGGCTGCCAGTAAGTTTCCAGGCCCAATTCAAAGTGCTGGTTTTGACCTATAAAGCCTTAAACAACTCAGAGCCACAATACTTCAAGGACTGCCTCTCCCCATAGGAACTGACTTGGACCCTGTGATCATTATCTGAGGCCCTTCTTTGTGTGCCTCGTCCATGAGAGGTCCAGAGGGCAGTAACACAAGAACAGACCTTTTCTGCGGTGGCTCCCCTTTTGTGGAATGGTGCCTTCATTACATATCTTTAGGCGCCAGATGAAAATGTTTCTCTATAATCAGTTCTTTGGCTGATTAACATTCTATAGCCTTTTAAATGTGTTATTTAAAAGGGGGTTATTTGTTTTTGTTTTTGTTTTTATAATATATTTTGTGTTCTCATTTTGTATTTCTATGTTGTGAACTGCCCTGTGATCTCAAAGGGCAGTATACAAATTTAATAAATAAAACAATTAATAATTTCCCCTCAGTCCTTTATTATCCCAAACTTTCTGCACTCATTCCACTGGCACTTTTCCTAATAGAAATCACGTACCCAGCCCCTTGTTATTCTTTGTTATTCTGAACTGCCTCCAATTTATCTACATCTTTTTTATCTACATCTAAATGAGAGCACAATATTCCAGCTGTGGCCCAACCAGTGCCAACTGGAGTGGAACTATTTCATCTCATGTCAGTGAATCAATTTGCAGCATAAGAAATTAGTACATCAATCTTAGAAATATCTGTTGAGCTGGCACTGGCAACCTAGTCATTCATCATGGCAAACCAGATCCTGAAGCAAAGGAAGCAGCTTTTGTTGATCACATTACGAGGAGGTTCCACATGCTTCAATGGCTTCTTCTGTGATCCCTTAGCATGCCAACTTGTGCTATAGCCACAAAGACAGATGCATATTATTTCATGCGTTCTTGTGAGAGCAGGGAATGACCTCTGTTTATTGGGTGCAAGGTCACCAATAACCAAGCACCCGTTCACAGAAAAGTTCAGGCTAGCAACTATGGCATTAGCAGAAAGGCAGGTCAAGGCCATGCTAGAAAAATACTGTGGGAATAGAAAGAGGTTTATAATATCTAAGAGTCTGGTGAATCATACCATGTAGTCTTCCTGTTTACCACAGTCATAAATTAGATACCTCTAGCCAAAAGACAAGGCATGGAGGCAATAGCCCATCTCCTGTTTCTTGCCTGCCTTCTCCTGGTTACTGAAGTTCCGTTTAACTTCATGCTAATAGCAAGTGATAGATTGTTTGTCCAATGCCTTTTTAAAGCCATGTATGCTAATGGCCTGTCAGGACCCTGGGGTCAGACTCCCTAACTTGGGGGCATGTTGTCAGGAATTGACCTAAGACCCAGACCCAGATGTACCTAGTAACCCAGAAGCACTGATGCAATAACTTTGAGCTCAGTGAGTTTGTGTTACCATTCTCTGTCTCTGAGGACATCAACTCAAAGTCCTAGTGAAACCACATCTCAACTGTTCTGTTGAAGCCGATGCCTGATAAAGCAGGCTGTGATCCTTTAGATTAGAAGACTCCATTAACTGAAAAAGGTACTAGCTAGTCAGATAGTGCTTCTGCTTCTATGAAGGCTTTGGCTGTGGATGACTGGTATTGAGACAAGAAGAGTAAGAGTCCTGAACTCTTGCCTTGCCACAATCTAAACCTGATCCTACTTTGATTCAGCTTGCACTGCTTGCCCTAAGCTGAATTTTTCCCCTGGATCAGAACCCCTCTATTGCTAAGGTTGGCACTTGGAACAGCTACCCCCTGGTAATTCTTCTGCAACTTTTAAAACTTTACAATATCTTTTTGGAGACAGGATGATCAAATTTGTTATATATTAAAGGTAGCTGTACTATGGATTTGTATCAATGTATGTGATAGAGGAAGTCTAATTTTCAGTTTGTTTCCTAATCGTGTCCAATATGAGATTTTTCATATTTATATATTTGCATGGAATTGAGCAAAATTACATCATGGAATGTAATCACAAGGAGATGAGAAGATGGTTGGAGATTATGGAAGATGGGTAGGAAGACGTTTCACGTGGGGAGGCCTAAGACTTTACAGAGTGATATTTCTGCCTCCAAGAATCCTGAGATTCACTATGAATCTGAAGCAACACAGGTGGGAGACATCAATAACAAATATAACAATGCCGAAGTCTGACAAATTCCACCAAAATCCGATACATAATAACAAGCTCATATAATTAGAATATTGCTACTTGGTATTCTTAAACTGATGCAATGAACATTTCATCTACACAATGAATGAAATAAACTAGCAAGTAAATCACTATCACATCCATTGTGAACGTGATGTGGGGTGTGTGTGTGTAGTTGAGAATTTGCAACTTGTAAGTCATTCTCTGACTATTCAAAGATGGCTAAATATGTTGATTAGAGTTGCCAATGAATTCCATGAAAGGCCAGAAACCAGTGGTAGGTGAGAGATCTGATTTGCACACACCCATTTTGGATGGCACTTCAGAATTTCAGAGGTTGTTAGACTTCAGTTCCCATCACCCACAGCCAGCATGGCCAATGATCAGGGATGCTGGGAGCTGTGCTCCAACAATGTCTGAAAGTCCACAGGTTCCATCCCATTGGTGGAAGACCATATTATCACTATGCCACAGGGTGTAAAGGCATCATACCTATTGTGGTACTTCCCTCTTTACATCGTATTACTTACTGAAGCAGGGGACCAATATTCCTGCTGAGCAGGTCACCATGATGCATTTGGGCATTGCATTTTTATAGCTCTTGTTCACAGTGTTTCAACAGATCATTTTTGGAACTGTCACAATCTTGTTTCCAAAAGAATAAGTTATTAATCCTAGTTGCCTTATTCAGGCTGATAATTAATTTTCTACAAGGTCAAATTCAGCCTACTTAATGTAAGTCCATGCACATGCTGTAGAATTAGTTTGCTTTTCAAAAGGTTACAAAGGCAGATAGATATTCCATATTAGATGGTACCATTCACTCGCCTTTAAACAAGGGGTGGGGCATATAGGGCTGGAAACTGTGTGGGTCACCAGTGATGTACAATAGTCTTTCCAAACTTGGTGCCCTCCATGCTGCTTGAGGGAGGCTAAGGGTATTCCAAAACATCCAGAAAGGAGCAAGATTGGGAAAGCTTGTGAGGTATGCATTTCGGGGGGTGGGGGGGTGAGTGTGCTTCAGTCCAAATGAAAAACATGGACATTTGATCAGTCAGTCTCCTTCTTCAAACTATTAGGGCTCCCTCCAGACTTGCCCTTGCCCCAGCACAGGGAACCTGATCTTTACTGCTGAATTGGAGCAAACTTCTGTTGGGTTTTCTCTAGACTGATGTTTGCTCCAATTTATTGCTAATGAGTGGATTTCCCAGGTGAAAGCAGTGGGGCAAGGGCAAAACTGCTTGGACCTATGCCTAGAATGTGTGGGACAAGTGGGAAACCACTCAGACCTGTGCTTTCTAGGCATTGGACAAGGACAAGTCTGGATGAGCCCGTAAGGCTGGTTTGCATACTGCTCAGCATCAACTCATCTGCTTTGCATCTGTTTTGCTAAGTGTGTGTGTGTGTGTGTGTGTGTGTCTTTTGTGTGTGTCTTTTGTGTGTGTACATGTTTGGATACTCTCTGGAGTATGCCTTCATGTTTTAGCAGTACTATGGAATGCCCTGAACACTTTGATAGTGTGAAATCTTCTTTTCTCCACCACTTGCAACTTCATCAGTTCAGTTCAGCAAAGTCTGCAAAATTGCCAGCACCTGAAAAATAAAGAAAGGAAGAAACCCTCGAAATACCACTCTCCACAAGCAACCAAGCAGAAAGCTGAAATGCAATGGCTTTTTACTGTTCTGTCAAATTTAAGATCTATTACCAAGGGTAAAAAAAAGACACAAACTAACGGTGATAATATATTTTTAAAAAGCTTTTCTGCAATTGTGCTTGCATCAGTTCTCCAGCCTACTAAGCTAAGGGCAAAGTGATAAATTTGGGGTAGATGGAATGGTTGAGCTGAAATGAAAGGCCTTTGGGAGAATCCAATTCAATAGTCAGATGGGGTTCCTGTGTGCTTGTTTGTTTTCAGAAAAATGTAAAGATGCCGACTGATACTGAGTTCTAGAAATTGTTACTTTGGGAGAAAAGGATAAGGTTGCCAACTCCTACCCTAGAGACAGTGCCTGAAAATTTAATAGCTTTGAGGTTGCAAGATATTATGCATGAACACTGACTCCTGCTCTAGTGATGCTGTGGTTCAGCCTTAGTTATTCAGTAATGCTTCTCCCTTGACTTTCAACCTCCTGGGAAAGATGGGTTCACATAATACCTTAGGGTTTAATATTTTGCACTTAGTCTCTCTTTAACTCTTTTTGAACTCTTGCAAACAGAAACCTCTTAGACCCACAACAGCCTGGTAAAAGTGGTTTCTTTATTAGGAAACCACATGAAGAAGTGTCTAGCTTTCAGGCACATGCATTCCATCAATATGGCTTCACATGTAATGTAGATCTCTTATGGGAACTTGACTCTGCATTTTATACAGGCCATTATTAAACCCATAGTGATAAGAAGTCCATTACAAGATGATGGTCCCTTACAAGTTGATTGGCCTATCATAATATCTTAGACATTCCAAGCTATATAGTCTCTTATAGTTACTGTGGCATGATAGATGATATGGCAGCGGTAATTCACCAGCTACAAAGCAGAACATTTAAACATCCAGCCAGCGACATTTAAGTTTCATTTATGTAAGCCTGTGAGAATTCATGAAATCTACAAATAGGCATCGTTTTCATGCTATAAAAGTGATAAAGGACTTAACGACACACTGGATTCCCACCCTCCACCAACAAAAATAATAATAATAATAATCCTAGGGCTAGTTGAAAATACTTCCTCCTCTTCTATGGCATGCTTTTTTGTTGTTTTTTATACAGTATACAAAGGTGCCTGCAGTTAAAAGATTGTCAGGATGCAGAAAAGATATTGCTTTCCCTGAGTTTTATGAAGCTGATATCAATCTTTTATTTCATAAACTTCAAGTCTGGCATTACCCTAAAAGAGAGCTCTGCATCATTTAATGTGACACAGACAGGAATACAAATAAGATAAAGAAGGAATCATATTATCACATGCCAAATCCTGAACAGTACTATTCTGAATCTCCAGCCATTGAGGGGAGTGTCAAAGCTCAATCGAGTAAGACTAACGTAGCTTGATGGGTCATGACGGAAGTATTAGCAAAATGACTACCAGTTCGGGTACACCTTGAATTACTTCTAAACTCTGGTCCAAGATTGCTGTGCTTATCGGCATTAAAATGTACTGGCCTGGTGTGTGAAGATGAGATAGATTTCCACACCTGCTACATTTATATCCTGCCGCTCTTCTAGGCCCAGAATGCAAAAGGTGCCTATAGCAAGCCCCATGCACCATGGAACAATCAACAGTGCACTATAATGCTCCCCGTTGTTCTTCTGCAACTGTGTCAGGTGTGGAGCAGGTGTTTGTGGCTTGTGGAAATGGCCTTGTGGGCCAAGTGAGGACTGCTGGCAGGTCTAATTTGGTCAGCAGGGTCATCGTGCATGCCCTGGGGAACTAACCCATGGTTCTCCAGATTGTATTGGATACCAACACCCATCAGTCTTGGCCAGCATGATGTGAGCTGTAGTGTTTTAAGCAATGTCTGGAAGGACACAGGTTCCCACCCTTGCTGTAGTATGATAATCTCTTGTACCCAAGCACCAAATCTATGCACAATGCTTCAAGTATGAACCACACATGTGTGAATGATGTTGTTGTTGCTGCTGCCGCCATGTTCCTCCTTCAAATATGAGCAGCCAGTGAGTCTGCATGAGTATTAACTACACTAGTAAAAAAGGGTTTTTTGGGGGGGAGATTTTTTTGCAAAATCGCAAAAAATGACGTTTTTGGGCCGTTTTTAAGGGAAATGGGCAAAAACATACATGCCAACATATGTCTGGATTTCCCCAGACTTTTTTTTTCTTTTTGCCCATTTCCGCCCAGACACTGCTTCCGACTGCAATATTCTGGCTATCTCCGGAAAATTCCTAACATATGGCCACACTACCAGAGTAGTATGGCATGTGGAATCTTCAAACCATATTTTTGACTTCTGAATTAGGGAGAGGGGAGAAATTCAGTAACAAGAAAATACAGGTTCTGTTAGCAGAATAGATTCCACAAGTTGGTTACAGTTTATTCACTTTGGTTAACTGGGGCTTTTGCAAAATCGTGGGATTTTATGAACACACATGCACCCCCCCCATGTGCTAGATGAAGTATATTATTATATTATTATTATTATTATTATTATTATTATTATTATTATTATTATTACACTTTATCTTGCCTAGGGCAACCCAAAGCAAAAGTAGAAAGGGCAGAAGTGTATAAATGAGGAAGGTGAAATTAAGAGAGGGGTATAATTTTGAGGATAGTAATAAAAACAACCATAGATTATAGCCACAGAAATATCTACCTAGGCTGTTTTTAGTCTCTCACTCTTTTCTTATAATCAAATTTATTTCCATAATCAAAGCAGCTACTTTTTTTTTTTAAAAAAGAACCCCTTTGGTAATATTCCATATGGATGAAGACAGGAAGGTATTTTGAATTCAATGAAACATTGTACCCAAATGAAATTGATTGAGGAACGTGTAGGTGGAATGTAATTACCCAAGTTGGAATTTGCTCAGGGCAAGAGGGCAACTCTCCCACCCACCCTCTTTTTCCTTGAATTGAATGTCTCATTTGGAAAGGTGGCACCTGCATAAGTGGTTGCTTGATAAAGTAATCAAGGTGCTGAGGAGTTAATTGGACAATCTGCTGCGAAGTCTGTGCAAGCTCACTTTTAATATGCGCTGCTGTGAAAGGGATGATGTGCTGAGATTAGACAAATGGCAACAAAGTAGTTCAAGAGATATAAAACCCTGGAGCAGCTTCTCTGTGTGAAGGCTTCATACTTTTAGAAAAGAATGGAGACTTATAAAGAGTGGAATGACTATTGCAGCAAGTTAAGAATTGAGATAGTCCACTTAGCTAATGATACCTTCCAGTGGTATGTGGTCAAATGTTTGTTCACAGCCAAGAAGATTCTGAGTTTGAACCGCAGGGCTTATTCCATTGCAATGTCTCCTGATCATGAATTAACAATTCCTTGACTGACCTTTATCCCCTTGTGGTGCTTGATCAGAATAGTCAATGCAGGGCTGAAAAGTATTATAAATAATAATAAAAGAACATGGTTAAGTCTGAACAGTTTGAATACAGTGAATTTTGCCACACTTTAATTAAGCATTTATATTTTATAAACTTCATTCTCTGTCATAGGAAACACCAAACCATACCTCAAATTCATTTTTTAAAATTAGTTATTCATTCATTTATATTCTTCCTTTCCTCCAAGGAGCACAAGGCAGCTTGTAAAGCTCTTCCTTCCAAGAAGGAAGCATTGTGAGGTAGGTTAGTCTGAGAAATAATGAATGGCCTAGGTTCACCTGGTGAGCTTCATGGCTGATGTGACCTGAGTCTCCCGATTCGTAGGACTCAGCTATACAGCTGCAAATAAAACATTTTAAGCGTTGTAAAGTGCAATATACAAATGTGACACTAGATGGGGACAGTGAGCTATGGCAAATTCAATATATTTTCCAAAACTTTTTTTTAAAAATAATAATAATTTGAGGCGTTATTTATATGCGTGTAGATTATACCCTAGTCTGAAACCCAAACCAGCAACCACCCCTGTGGTGTTACTGAACTACAACTCTCATCATCCCTGACCATTGACCACACTGATATGTGGTTGATGGGAGCTGTAGTCCAACAACTTGTGGACTTTCTGTCCAGTACAGCACACTGGCTTCCATGAAAACAATCAATAAAGCACATGCAGAGTAGCAGATAAAAACAGTTCAAATGTTAATGTATGCTACCATTGTAAGGAGAAACACCTTTCCAAATAATAATAATAATAATAATAATAATAATAATAATAATAATAAACGTACAACCAGGAGCTGCAGTTACTGGAGTTCCCTTACTACTGGACATACATTTTCACTCAAAAATGGTAAGGCATTGGGATAAAAAATGAGCCTGTTATAAGCACTTTCTTTCTTTAAAATCCTGCCAACCATTCCTTAAACTCTCCCTGTTTGTGACTGCAACTTTGGTGATGGTTTGGAAGGATTGTGTCCAGTTGCTTTTTTTGTCAGAATCATGGAATTTAGAGATGAAATTGAGCTAAATGGCAATACACTGCAACAGCAAGATTCACTGCTCTTAAAGTCATAGCTGACAAGCATTTATTATTTATTGTCTTGCAACATTTCCAGCCTCCTTTCTCCTCAGGCAGAGTCCACCGCAGCTAATAGCAATAAAATAAAATAAAATAAAAATGAATCAACATTCTAATACAAAGACTGAAAAACACAACGACAAAGCTGAGAACAGCAGAGGAAATTTCAAAGCGTCTGCTAAAAGCAGTCTCCATCAGAATCAAAACAATGTTTCATCCAGGCTTTAAGGCCCATAAGCCTTCCCAAAGCAGTAGATCTTCACAGCATGGCCAACTTTCCTCGAGTGGGAATTCTAGAGCTAAAATGCAGCCACCCAGAGTCCCTGGTCAACTGAGTCCCAACCAAGTGCGAATTTATGTGATCACAGCTTTCCACACTTGGCCAGGAAATAAGTAATTAAGTATAAAACGGGTAGGGCACTCTGAAAGAAGAGCCAGTGAGTCCATGTGCAGATACACCCACCCCTTCCTGTTGTCTTCTGGAAAAGGAAGGAGGATGAATAACGAATCACAGATTGAACGTGAGCGATCAGTGAGTGGCTGTGGCATGCTATGGGAGATGCACAGAAAAACATGAAGGTACAAGGACCATGGTTAATCACTGGTCATTTGCATTGAGCCTTTTGCAGGCAAGGCCATAGCTAGGGGGTGGTGAGGTGGGCCCCCGCCAGAGGCGCAGGCGAGGGGATGCACAAAATCGGCTTAAAAGTATGTCCATAAATATGTCTATACAGTGGTACCTCAGGTTACATACACTTCAGGTTACATACGCTTCAGGTTACAGACTCCGCTAACCCAGAAATAGTACCTCAGGTTCAGAACTTTGCTTCAGGATGAGAACAGATATCATGCTCCTGTGGTGCGGTGGCAGCTGGAGGTCCCATTAGCTAAAGTGGTGCTTCAGGTTAAGAACAGTTTCAGGTTAAGAACGGATCTCTGGAACGAATTAAGTACTTAACCCAAAGTACCACTGTAAATAAAAATATCAATTATTGCCTCATAAGAAAAGGTTTTTAATAGAGGGTGAATTGAATGGGTGAAGGGGGTGGTGGTGGAAAGAAGAGCTTATTTGTCTGTGGCTTGGGGGCACAATCTGGATGGTTCTGCCAGGGGTGCAAGATCACCTAGCTACAGCTCTGTTTGCAGGCGCACTTCTCCTTCTATGAATGGAGAGCTCCTTCTTTTCATGAAGTTGGAAGCAATCTGCTGTGTGTTATATGGGTCACCATGCTGTAAGGAAAGTGTTAAGAAACCGGGAACGGGTTAGAAAAGAGGGGAAAGGACATCAAGAATTAAACACGCATGACATGGAGGGGTGGGGAACCAGGAGAAATGAATTCACTGACACAGGCAATAAGAAATAAAAAAGGAACCTCTTAAATTATGCCAAGGCAAACGGAGAAATTTTTATTCCTTGCCACCAAGTAGATTCAAGTTCTAAACAAATCGCTATGTGGTTGGAGGCAAGCAATGAACAAGCTGTGCACTTGAGTAAATTGTTCAGGGAAGCGCCAAATGTTAAGATGCATTAAAGTGTTTAAGGAGCAGAAGAAATATCTGTGAGATGCACAACGACCAAGTTAACATTGAAGCGGGTCTGCAACTAGTCCCTTCCACCTGGATGATTATTGCTTTTCTATGGCTTCCTCTCACCCCTTGTTTTGCCTAATCTCTTGACCATCTCTGCCCTGTAGAGCTACTACAGACAAAGTGGGGAATGAAGGAGCTGCTTGGCTTGCAGTTCCATTTGAATCCAAGAGGTGACACTGCATTGCTCACCATTCCAATCTGTTAAAAACAAACAAATCAGCCAGAAGGTAAAAGAAGCAATTTTATTTGACTATTTAAAACTTTATTTTCCTGAATACCAAAACACCTACCTAATAGTGATTCATTTTTAAAGTAATGAAATATTTACGACTTGGAGCCCTCGGCAGCCGAACAGCACAGTGTGTTTATTCTGCAGCTCAGTAAATTATAGATAGATGAGGAGTCAAATGAATGCTTTCAGCGTATCATGTTAATCCAAACAAGCTTTCTTTATGCTTTTTAATCTGGAAAATTTGTTTTTGTTCCCCTATCCATAATTATTAAAGGCACCTATAATGCACCATAAATAAATTGGATCCCTCCACACCCCTCCATTGTCTCATCTGACTCTAAATATGTATAAAATTAGGCCATATCATTTCTTGGCACAATGGTGTGTTTTCTTTCACTGTTTCTGGGTCCCTGGTAACCCCGGAAAGGAAAGTTGCCATGATAACTATATCAGTATTTACTTAGTAATAATATTTGTATTGAAATGAATGCAATATATTTAACAGAAATACTGGACAGTTGTGGCTGGGTTTTTGTTTTTGTTTGTATTTGTATTTGTGCAAAGATGTTTCTGGTGTCATCCATACTATCATGTTCCATTTCAGTGCCCCACTGGTTTACCTAATCTCCAAGCACAAATGCAAATTAACAACATGGATTATTATCAAGGATAAATGGAACCCCAGTAGTGGGGTGACAAAGAAAAATTGTCAGGGGGAAAAAACAGCTTGCTAGACAGAGTGAGTCTCCCCAGTCTTCCTTCAACACATTATTCTGGGGGGAGGTTTCCTCCAGAGCCCCTAAACCAATTTTGGGGGCACACACAGGAAAAGAGCAGAGAAATATCTCCTTGCACTAGCCAAAGTCCTTGCAAAGGCTTCCACTAGCAGGTCTCATTTGTTGAATTCTACCCAGTTATGGGTAGTTTGGATTAAGTATCATAACCCAATAAATAAGACTGGTTGGCTAGCCTTTGGCTCTCCAGATGTTGCCGTACTACAATTCCCACAACCTCATCTATTATATTGGTTGGGGCTGATGAGAGTCGGAGTCCAAAAACAGCTGAAGGACCACAGTTTCAGCAATATATGGAAGGCACACCATTATTAGGCATAGTGGAGTACAGGTCTGAGGAACAGGTGCCGGTTTTTAGATTTTCCCGGTGATACTGCTGTGCAATCCTAAAATATCATTTTAGCCTTCTTAGTCATGCTTTGAATATAGCAGCTAGGTTTTTGCTATGTGCGATAATTAAATTTAACATTGCAAAAATACAGTCATTGGGGCATGCCCTATGTGGGCAATTTCTCCCTGACATCTGCTAATGTAATATATTCCATAAATTCTGTACTACGGCTGGTGACGTTGTAGTTTTTCATACTAAAAAGGATTGAGATTAATTTGTAAGAGGCCATTAACAGAGATTTCCAGGCTGCAATCCTAAATGCACTTACTACGGAGTAAGCCCCACTGAATACAAGTAAATATGCGCAGGATTGTACTGTAAAGGCTGTGAAATTATGACCGCTTGCTCTGCCTGCACAAGTGATCTGTCACAGAGAACACTGGAGCAGAGCCAGCCATTCATAAACGCTCTGGGAAATGTTCATTTATTTAGGGATTTCACTTTGAGTCTTGATGCTGTTTTAACTATATAAAAGCACAAATACAGCATCTAATAATCAGATGCAACTTGAAGGAGTTGGGGGGGGGAGGAATTTTGGCTGAAGAATATGCAATAGAGATCAAACAATTCGCAAAATGATCACTTCATTTACATGTACTTGTTTTCACAGTTCACCAGTTAAAATCCAGAACAAATTGCTAGCACTTGCCACTTGCAACCTTTTTTTGCTGTTTATTCATCTATGCATGATATGAGTTCAGTGACCTGACAATTCTTTTTAAGATTGTTATATGTAAGTTGTGCCCTGGAGTGCCAGCTGAGATTGGGGCACTGTTGCGTTTGGCATGCATACTGAAAAGGAAACCTGGTCCTTGCCTTTAAAAGATTTTAATTACACCAGACAATGGGTGTAGGGATGGAAGAGAGATTAGGTTCAGGAATAAAATGATTTGCTTAACATTGCATGGTTTGTAAGCTTGTCTCTTATCCACTTTAACACAGGTAATGATGGGGTTTTATCATGATAACCAGTTACATGAATCTTCCCAATGTAATAAAGCTATCTACTCAAAGTTCATATCTGTCACTACTTATTAGAGTTCAAACAAATATTCACTTTAGGCTTTTCCATTTAAATTAATCCACTAAAGGAAACAAATGAAAGTCAGACAAGCTGTCCATTAATACATTTTGGGTGAAGATCTAAAGAATTGGAATGATTCAGCCCCAAGTCAAGGACACTGATTTCAACTGAAAAGTTAAACATGTGCTGAAAACTTTCCTACTGAGAGTGTTAAATTGGCTAGATCATGCCTAACATTCCTAAATATTAATAAACACCAGAGTAATTCAATTCAGAGATCATCACAAGCAAAGAATATTCCTCATTTTGAAACTGAGCTAGATGCATTTATGAGAGATTCTGAGTATTACACATATTAATGTGACTCTTTTGCATTAGGGAAGATTTTCTCATAGCATGGGATTCAACTAAGTTGTCCCACTAACGGAAGTCTAAGTAATCTAGGCAGTGAACTCCAGAAGAGGCACAAATGTTAAGACTTCTATCCCAGTGGTTGTGACTCTGAGGAAGATCCAGGCCAGTCCCTGGCATCACCATTTGAAGAAAGGGGGGGAGGGGTAATGGGAAAGATCTTCATCTGTTAGGACCCTGGTGATCCAGGAGGAGACAATCCAAACTAAGTAGTCTGAACAATTTCATTTACCAGTTTCAGGTCAATCAGCATCATTTATGTCACAGCAGAAAATTATTTAGGCAAAACATCTAAAACAAGACAAACTAATATGGAATTAGGTAAAAACAGCAAGAATTATAATAGCCCAATACTGGGTATATGAGTCACCATAGAATAGATGGATATTATGACTTGGAATATGCTTAAGCTGCAGAGTAAACTATTAGTGGTGCTTAATTGCATTTGGTAAATATTTATATTAAATTATAAACTGTGAATAAACATGGCAACTGAATATTAACACATGCACTAGAAACAACTTGGTTTATAATCATTTTGTACTTTATATATAGGTATACAGTGGACACTCAGGTTGCGAACGTGATCCGTGCAGGAAGCACGTTCGCAACCCGCAGCGCCACGTCTGCACATGCGTGGGTTGCGATTTGGTGCTTCTGCGCATGTGCAAAGTGCAATTCGGCACTTCTGCGCATGCACAAGCGCCGAAACCCAGAAGTAACCCATTCTGGTACTTCCAGGTTTGGCGCGGTGCAAACCCGAAATCACGCAACCCGATGCGTCTGTAACCCGAGGTATGACTGTATACTGATTATCAATAGTTCCTGAATTGGAACATAAGCAAACACACAAATAACTTTGAAAAAATCCCATGGGAGGGAAATTGTAATAAAAGCAACCAATACCTTTCCAAATGTAAAAAATAAAAATAAAACTGTCAGATCTGAAGTGATAAGCACTTTAGAAATGTACTCACTTGAAAGCACCCATTTTGAATAAAAATGAAATCTATGCTCCAATTCAAACAGTATAGCTAGGTTCTCATAATTGCCTAATGGAGGCTTTCATTGCTGCTTTCTATTCCTTATAGTTTACTTAGAAGCCACAGGATCCTGGATAGATACCGTATATAACACAGAAGTGACAGACTAGCTCTGATGGTGACTAAATCAATACTGACTCAGACTTGGAAAAATAAGGTGCCGTTGACACAGATGCAATGAGGCATCCTGTACTCCCGTTTTAATGGCATTGTAGGATCTGAAGTAAACTGAAGTGGGAGGATAAACAACTATAGTTAGGTGGCATTTGTCTTGCTTGAAAAGAAATCAAGAGTACAGAGGAGGTTTCTTTTTTTATATATAGGTAATGTGTGGTGATGGTAGCAAAGACATCTATCTGCTATGCTGCCACTCATCCACCAAGCATTAGCTGGCAAAGGCACTTAAGGTCTTCTCAATCCTGCTCTTCTCTGTATCATTCCAATTTTAGTATATGTGCTGCTGAAGCGAGCACAAGGTCTTCTCAATCCTGGTCCTATTTACCTAGAGACTGAGTCATCCTCCAATTGGCCCTTGTCATTTGTGTATTTTCTGCTCTGCGAACAAGGTTTTGTGTTTTTGATTATGTTTGAGGCTCTTACATCATATCAAACCATGGAGAGACTGAGCCCTGTTCAAGTATTGGGGTGGGGTTGGTGGGCAGAGGAGGAGGGTTCAATCATGATTGGCCCCAGTGTCCATGTTAGATTTCAGCTCCGATCCTCTGAGCTGATACGGCTCATCTTGGCTTGAGCCCAGCAGAGTATAACTCCAACGTCCGCAACGAAAGGATGAGGCAGGTATGGCTACATTGCGAAGCTTTATTCCTAAGCTATGCAGAGAGCATACAAATATACATCTTGTCTCTGTGAGAAGCAGAGAGCAACTCCAACAAAGAAATGACTGTACAAAGGAAACAGGAAACCAGTAAACGTCACATCCCGTCTCCCTTTCCCGTGGGAATCCAACAGTATCTGAACTGTGGAATGAAAACATAGTCTTGTGACTACCAGCTGCTGCTCAGTGAGGGAAACATAAACCAACAGTCCAGACAGTGCACTTGAGGATGTGCAGACAACCGGTTAGACACACATGTACAAAGCTGCATGGAGGGACAGTGCCATAAGGACAGAGGGAAGAGTTTGTTCTATTCAAAGTAAGAGATGGTGAAAACAGAGCTAACCAGTCATCCTGTCAGCAAATGCTAAAAGCATCACTGTGTCTGTTATATCAATATATCACTTGTCATATAACCATTCAGAAACAGCCCTTCCCCTGGTGCTGATCAGTTTGTCTTTACTGAAGCAATTGCGGGTCAAAGAAGTCAATGCTGTTCTAGTTTACATCAAATGAGCATCTGGCGTGAACTCCAAATTACTATTTTTTTGAGGAAGAGAGGGAGTGGGGGGAACCAAAGTTAGGAAGAATAGCAAATCACGCTTTTTAAAAAAATTAAATGCCAAAAAATGCCAAAAGTGCTACTGCAGACTGCTTACGCCTAGCTGTTTCTTTTCACTGGATTGTTCTCTAATGCTGAGCGTTAATTGGAAAATAACAGCATTCCAGACGTCTTTTAGAAAATCAATATGCATTCTTTCTCCCTGTCCTCCCCCTTCCCTCTTTTTCTCTTGCCTTCTTAAGGTTGAATCCATTACTGAGATATTTTTGGTCTTGGGGATAAATGTAGAGACCAGCAACGCTACTTTTCCTTTTGAAAATAATCACAATAAGCAGACAAGGTGTCCTGGCTGTAATTGTTCCTTTCTGCTTTCGTTTAGACTGGGCCTTTTGTGCTGGAGACAGCTTCTAAAGATGCTGCCCTCTAGAGCCCATGGAATAAATAACACGTGTTTCTGTTGGCACAGGGAAATAGGGATGGATGATTCACCACGGGGAGGACTGGGCATGTCCCCTCTCTGTCGATATTTCAATGGCAACATTGGGCCTATTGCTTCTGTGAGTAGATGTCACTGCAGATGGAGTGCCAATGAACCCAAATAAAAGAGAATAGAAAGAGGGGGAGGAAGAAAGCAAGATGCTAGGAACACAAATAAATAATGTAATATTTTACCAAAGACATCATAGTAAAACAAATAATAATTCCAGCAGCATTGCATTAGACAAATTCATTTCAGATTCCCCCAGGATCTCATTAAAACTGTGTTGACCACCAACCAATCAAGATAATTATTCTAGTTGATCCACCAAAAACCACCCTACAGTAACGAGGGACACATATACTAAACTCTTTACAGATATGACTTCCGTCGTAAAAACAGGGTGTTTTTGCTAACTTTATTTACTGTGGGTGGTTTTTTTTAAGGGTGGAGTGTGTGTGTTGTGCACTGTGTCTTTCCAGAAATCTGCGGAGGAACACATTAGATAAGATGCCACGGTGGTTTATTGGCTGAAAGTGTTGCTTGCACAGATGTTAGAGGAAAGTAGACATCCCTTGTGTGTTAAGGACTCTGCAGAGTAATGGTATGGATCTGAAGTTCCGATAAGGGGAGTATATAGAGCCCCATAAAACATTTAAATGAGCCAACTGGCTGCTCGAGAGGATTTGAATCTGAAAAGCGGCTCTCGCTGTGATGAAAAGAGACACACTCGAGACAAGTTGCACACAGTGGTCACCATTTAAAAAGCCAGCGTTTGACAAGGGCTGCACCATCTGGGAACCAATGTTTCCGACTTCTATAATTAGAATAGGAAATAACTGGCAAAGTTAAATGCTGCTCACGATATTTTATGGGCCATCCAAGGAATGTAAAAGTTGTTAAGGTGCTGTGATGGAACCCCACAAGTATTTGTTAAAAGTACAGATGGCCCACCAAGGAGACCGTTACCTGCTGTCTTTTCTGTAGCTAGTTTCCTCGGATCTATCCTTATCACTGTATTTCTGACTAAAAGTCAGTAGCGCTTGGGGGCACTGTGTACAGATATAATCCTTTCCCTGTGACTGGAATGAGTAATTCAACTTCTAATCTTGGCTGGGTTTTTGGGGGTTGGTTTTTTTAGTGTTTTATTGTCAAGGGCCAATTTGAGCACTGTACTACTGCGGCTTGTCTCAGTTCTAGAACACCCCACATAGTAATAAACAATTTATTATTTTATTCTAGAAGAAGAAGAAGAAGAAGAAGAAGAAGAAGCAGAAGAAGCAGAAGAAGAAGAAGAAGAAGAAGAAGAAGAAGAAGAAGAAGAAGAAGAAGAAAAAGAAGAAGAAAGAAGAGTTTGGATTTGATATCCCACTTTATCACTACCCTAAGGAGTCTCAAAGCGGCTCACAATCTCCTTTCCCCTCCTCCCCCACAACAGACACTCTGTGAGGTGAGTGAGGCTGAGAGACTTCAGAGAAGTGTGACTAGCTCAAGGTCACCCAGCAGCTGCATGTGGAGGAGCGGGGACGTGAACCCAGTTCCCCAGATTACGAGTCTACCGTTCTTAAGCCCTACACCACACTGGCTCTCACATGTATGTGAAGATGGCAACATATAAAACTCTTTCCTTCTTCCTGAAAATGTTTACCACCCCCTAACATCAGGACGTGGGTGGCGCTGTGGGTAAAAGCCTCAGCGCCTAGGGCTTGCCGATTGAAAGGTCGGCGGTTTGAATCCCCGTGGCGGGGTGCGCTCCCGCTGCTCGGTCCCAGCGCCTGCCAACCTAGCAGTTTGAAAGCACCCCCGGGTGCAAGTAGATAAATAGGGACCGCTTACCAGCGGGAAGGTAAACGGCGTTTCCGTGTGCGGCTCTGGCTCGCCAGAGCAGCGATGTCACGCTGGCCACGTGACCCGGAAGTGTCTGCGGACAGCGCTGGCCCCCGGCCTCCTGAGTGAGATGGGCGCACAACCCCAGAGTCTGTCAAGACTGGCCCGTACGGGCAGGGGAACCTTTACCTTTTACCTTTTAACATCAGAATAAACAGATCTATAGCAAAGGGAAGAAAAGTTTTCTGAAGAGTTCCTTTTCATGTGATGCTTTGCAATTGAGCATAATTTTTCAACCCATAAATGGAGTCCCAGTACTAACTAAACAACTCGCTCAGGAACCAATTGGTTGGAACCAAGACCAAACCATTCTTAACTAAAACAATGTTCCCTGGCCTTCTAAATGAGTGAAAGGGAAAGGAATGGGGAGTTAAACAAGGCCTCAGAAGTTATGAGAGGATTTCTAATTGATTATTTCACCATAATGGGCAATAAGGGATCGTTGCTTAAGCACTGTCTGCTTCAATCTGTGCCAACCTTCAGCCCTCCAGATGTTTTGTGCTACAACTAAGGCTGTGCTTGCTAGGGTTGATGTAAGATATGATCCAGAACATTTGGAGAGTACCAAATTATTGGAGTCGGCTCTACGTCTAGACTGAAAAGATCAGAAGCAGCAATGTTTGTAGCAAATTCTGGAGCACCTCCTCCACTGAAACATCTGAGGAACATTCAGGGAATGAAAGACTTTTGATGAGAGTTGACCCCCTCCCACATTTTCTTAGTTTCTTGCTGGATTTCACCTAAAGCAAAATAGGAAGTAAAGAAGTTTCCTCCTCAGTTAAAGATGTGAGGAAACCAACAAAAAGTTTCAGTAATCCTAGAGAAAGGAGAGAGCTATAAAACAGTGTTCCTCATCCCTGAAATAAGATTTGCCTGAATAGTCCCGAGAAGTGAAAGGGAGCTGAAGGGGAATGAACATGACTTCAAAATATACAAGAATATCCTTGGGTCTAGAAATCCCAAGATGGAAATAATTCATATAGAAAAGAGCCCACCAAGGAATACTAAGTGATTGCATCTTGGCAATATCTATTTGTTTGGCTTTAGAATACAGTGGTACCTCTGGTTACGAACTTAATTCGTTCCGGAGGCCCATTCTTAAGCTGAAACCGTTCTTATCCTGAGGCGCACTTTTGCTAATGGGGCCTCCAGTACACAATTTCCATTCACATCCCAGGACAAAGTTCGCAACCAGGAGCACCTACTTCCAGGTTAGCGGAGTTTGTAACCCAAAGCGTTCATAACCAGAATTGTTAGTAACCAGAGGTACCACTGCAATGTAAGTTGGCCGGGGGCGGGGGGGAGGAAGAGATTTATATGAATTTCCACCTTCCCCTTTGGAAGAGAAGGCAGGTAAAAATACATTCCTGTAAGCAACAACCCCCCCCCTCTCTGTACCAGGAAATGTTTTTGTTTTTTTTTAAAAGGTGAATGACTCTATTCACATGTGAATGCTGATGACTCCACATAATTCTCTTGTGTTTCCAAAAATAGATACTCCATTCTACCACCATGCTACACATGCATTTCCCCATTTGGAGACAGGCCATAGCTTAGCGGTAGATCATCTGTGTCGCATGCAAAAGGTCCCAGGTTCAATCCTTAGCATACCCAGGTAAAGTTGAGGGAGAGACCTATCTGAAACACTAGAGAACTGCTGCTAGTCAGTCTAGACAACAGTTAGCTAGATGGTCCCATGTTCTGACTCAATATAAGGAAGCTTCCTATGTTCCATTCTCCATTCCAATATCCCATGGCCACTGATCATGCTCTGTCCTGACTGGAATATCTCCAATCAATTATTAAGATTTTTGTTGTTGTTGTACTTCAGCAAACCATGGGGTTTCTGACAGCCTGCTGGCAGCTCATGTTTCTGTGGATGGTGACTTTTTGGCTACATGTGGAGCCACTTATATCAACCTGCTCATGCATTAATATCAGCAGGGAAGCGCCCACTTGGTATTCTGCCACCAGTTGAGGTCTATTATGCAGGAACATGAGAAAGGGTCTCCCCCTAAGGAATGTTTTCCCCTCTGAGGTATGGCTGGCACTGTCTCTTTTTGCATTTTGATGCCAGCTGGAAACGTATTGATTTTGCTCAGGCATTCCTAGGATGTTGTGTATAGACCAGGTACTAAGATGTGGTTGCTTGTGGTTTAGAAACTGTTCCTGCACTGATCCGTTTCATTTGCTTTTGTTTTAATGTGTCATTCTATTAACCTGTTTTATTATATAAATTCTATCATCTATTCCATCATTCTGTTTTATCATAGCTTCAAACTGTTTACCCCATCATTCATGAAGAAGGGCAGGGTAAAAACATCTAAATAAAGGAGATGTATGCTTATAGAATATTGTATAAAGGTAAAGGTACCCCTGCCCGTACGGGCCAGTCTTGACAGACTCTGGGGTTGTGCGCCCATCTCACTCAAGAGGCCGGGGGCCAGCGCTGTCCGCAGACACTTCCGGGTCACGTGGCCAGCGTGACAAGCTGCATCTGGCGAGCCAGCGCAGCACACGGAACTCCATAGAATATTGTAGTGGATCCTAATTGATAGCTGCTTTGGATGCAGCTAAATAGATTGATTAATGCAATATCTTCATGCGCATGTGTTGTCAACAATCATGACAAACTGCACACAGCATTCACAGACCATTACATTTGTACTCTTTTCTTCTTCATCATTATCCGCTTGCCTCCATTAAACTCCTCTGGAGTCAAGTGAAGAGCTAAAGGTGACAGTGATAGACAAGAATTTTTATTGTCTTGTCAATACAAATAAACCCAGAGCTGATAAAATGTCAGATTACTCATTCAGCAATGGGCAAAATTCAGCGATCTCTGAAGAGGCGGGGGGGGGGTAGAGGGAGAGAGTGAAATCTAAGTGAATTCTTGTCATCTCTTGGGATTTGTTGAAGATTTATGCTATCCTGGTAGTCTGTCACCCAGGAAGGTAGCTTAAATGGTATTTATAGCTTGCCTCCATTTGACTTGCATAGCAGCCATGGCATCATTGTGGGGGGAAACAAAACAGAACAGAAGTAATGAAGATTCAGGAGAAAACCATGCTGGAGTATAAAAGCAACTGACACTCTTGCTGGGAGAATCATAGATGAACATATTGTACATCGCCAATAGAGGAGTGGCGGAAAAATTGTTATGGCACCTGTTTACAGTTTTTGCACATTTTAGGTCTGAATTTCAGTTCCTCTCACAGTAGCTAGCTCTTTCCAAGCCATCCAGCTGCTAAGAGAACCACTCCAGTTTAATGGAGGGAGTTATATTGGGACTCTACAAGATTCTGACACCATACAGTCAGTTTGGTTCATGTCTGCCTTCCCTTTGGAAAGGAAGTGTGTGCATTGCAGAGGAGGGGAAAGAGAGTTTTGGTAACCAAACGACCTTTGTCTTTAAGCAAAGGGTCATCTGTCAGTGATAGAGCTCGTGCTTTGTATGCATGAATCTCACAGAACATCTCATATCCCAGGCACCTCCATAGGGGAAGGACCACAATTCAATGGCAGGGCACTTACTTTTCATATACAAGGTTCCAGTTTAGTCCCCGTCTTCTCCAGGTACAGCTGGGAAATTGTGTAGCCAACATGGTGCCCTCCAGATGCTATTACACTATAGATCCCATCATTCTTAACCATTGGCCATGCTGACTGGAGCTGATGGGAGTTGGAGTCCAACATCTGGAAGGTATCTAGATAGTCACTGCCCTAAAGTGCCCTTGCTGGTCAATGCATGGATCATAAAATAAATTATTATTATTAGTAGTAGGAGTAGGAGTATTTCTACCCCGCCCATCTGGCTGGGTTTCCCCAGCCACTCTAGGCGGCTTCTAACAGAAGGTTAAAAATACATTGAAACATCAATCATTAAAAACTTCCCTAAACAGGGCTGCCTTCAGATGTCTTCTAAATGTCATATAGTTGTTTATTTCTGGAAGTTATCCTCCTAAGAATGTGGCAGGTACTATGGGTCTGCAGAAAGCACTGGGAGAGGTTTGAGGGGAGAAACAGAATTGCTGAAAATTGCTTCCTTCTGTGTCCCACGGGCAGAAGGCTTACTGTTGGCTGAGTAGCACCTTTGAATACAGCCCTAAAACTCTACAAGCATAGTCAATGAAGAAACATCTTGAATAAATGCAATGGTGGGAGGTCCAATGAGGAAAACAACACATTGTCCCATCAACCTCAGTCTGCCCTCAGCCAGTTCCTTTCTGCCTGTCTTCTTGCAATCCTTTCACTGCCTGTTGGTCTCCCCCTCCGCTTCATCTCAGCGTTTGCAACACTCATCAGGAGAGAGGATGAGAACAAAACTAGAAATGGCTCTGCTCATCATTGGCTCTGGCTCCACCTGTCATTAGCCTCCATGGCAGGGATAGACAAAATCAGCCCTCCAGATGTTTTGGGACTACAACTCCCACCATCCCTGACCACTGATCCTGTTAGCTAGGGCTGATGGGAATTGTAGTCCCAAAACATCTGGAGGGCTGAGTTTGCCTATGCCTGCTCCATGGTTTCTGCCATACCAGACCCGAAGGCCAGCAGTCACCACTGAGTAAAGTGGTATTCTTCTGAAATAACAACCAGATAAGAGATATTGATGTATGATGCTAAGAGCTGAGGACTTGTTTGTGATACTTCTGTGTGCTGAAGGTCTTACTCTTGCAGCTCTGGAAGTTACTTTCAGACCATCCTTGTGTACCAAAGAAATTAATCATATGCAAAGCAAACTTAGAAGACAAATATGTTTATTTTATTTGTGAATTGAGTCACACATGTTCTGATTTATAATAAGTAAGCTTTGTGGTATTCAGTATTCGTTCCTATGAATTTTTGACATATCGTATCAGTAATTGCTCAAAACATTTTTTTTCTAACATCGGCCTGGATTTTCAGAAAATTAGGGCATCAGACAGAATGATAATATAATGTCAGTAAATGCTAAAATTTTAAAATCCAATGCCAAACATTATCAAAAAAATGTGTCAATATTACATCAAAGTAAGCAAAGGAAAATAATATCCTTTCCTTGGTGCTGTTAAAAACTCTTTTAGAGTTAGGTTATTATGATGCATTGATTGCATTGTCTCTATACATTTGAGCTGGTCTACACTTTTTTCAGATGGAATGATGAACTTGACATTGGGTGCTGGGCATTGTGCTAATCTAATATTAGCATTTGTACTTTGGTAGCTGAAATGCATAAAACTGTTCTAGAAGAGAAGTATTCCTGCTATCTAGATGTTGGAGTGGCAATTTCGGCAAACAGGTTGAAGGGAACTGGAGCACCCAGCTGTGGTCCTTTGTACACTGTCTTAGAAGTAAGTTGCCATGAACATGGTGGAACTTACTTCTTAGCAATCATATATAGGATTGCACTGAAAATGTTCTGAAAACAGCTAACACTGCCCATTATTAGAGATGGGAAGCCTTCTCCAAATATGCAACAGAGGTGACCCAGCAAGCTGTTATTATGATATTTGCAACAAATGGTATCTTATTTTTAATTTGACAAAATGACTTAAGGATAGGGTCAGGTGCCAGGATGTCTAGCTGTAGAGCAGGTGACAAGAAACTAATGTTTCATGACTTGGCATGGAATTTTATTTTTCACAGTCATTTTTTAAAAAGGTAACATTCTACTAGACCTACTAGACCTGCCTTTTCTGGTAAAAGAAAATATACCACAGATTTATCTTTTTGCACTCCTATGGAACAAACTGCCAATAAGCAATAAGTTCAAACCTAACTTTTTATAACACACATTTCACACAAACACCAGCCCTATTTAAGCATTGTCTCTTAGACATACAATTGCAGTTCTCTGAGGGGGAGAGGAAGATGGGGACACACTCTGTGCTTCTGTTCCATCTGCCTCATTACCTTGGCTCTCACCACAACTCTCCACAACCACCCTGGACTTCTGCAGTGGGGGATCTTCTCTACTCATGTAGCTCCCCACACAATTTAGTACCCTGAAGATCAGGATTCTGAATCTTGTGGAGTGATGGCAATGAAGGACTTGTGTGGGGAATGTCTAGATCCATAAACTATTCAAAAACGTTACTTACAGAACTTTCTTCAAAACAGAACAAAAACATCAAAGATACATCAAAATACTCCCATAAAATATATTGTGCTGTCCAGGCTCAGCATCTTAGACACATAAGCAAACATTCTCTCCTTACAGCCTCCATTTTGCCTGGAATTATATTCACTCCCTTCAGAGAGTCTTTTACAGAGCCTGGGAACAAAGACTCAGTCACCACCCTTCCAAGATGACAAATTTGCAATTTAATAGCCTCCCATGTGATCTAAGGTTAAACACTCATGTGTTAGCTAGCAGAGAATAACAACAGTCAATTACCAACCCATCAAGGAGCTCAGAGACCTGTTCTTGGTTTCAGTATAGCCCCATGGAAAATTCCCATGTAAAAGCTTTCAGTAATACACATTCAGGCATTCTCCATTTCATTGTCAATTAAAAAATTATACTTAGCATTCCCCTAGCAAATCCAAGGAGATATGTCTCCTGCTTTGTTGGGGCTGCTTTTGAGAGCTGCCAAGATTTGTTAGTTAATGTGCAGAATTAACTACAAATTTGGGAGTAAGTAGCTCATCTCATTTTCAATCTGCACATCGCTAAAGATAACTAACAGCCATGACAGATGCAGCAGCGGAGCAAGCCGATTAGGCACGTGGGGCAGTGGCAGTTGCCTGTGGGGCAGGATGCTCCGCAGGGCCTCCAACAGCTGGAGGGAGGCAGCAGGCGGACCATTTGGGCAGTATGGCGCCTGTGTGCACCCAAGCCACTGCCTCACTCCCAGGAGAGACGTGTGGCTCGGGCATGCTGCAGGCCCTGTGGTGAGTTCCACCTGACATTTTGTCATACCCCTCAGTTGTGACACTCGGGACAGCCCACCCCCACCACACCTCCCTTCCTTTGCCCCTCGCCAGATGGCTACTGTACTATTTTCCTTTTTTTTGTTGTTTTAATTCATATGCCAGTTGATCTTACTATGTGCAGAAACCCACAATTCTGCCAGGAAACAGTTGACGGAATGTAAGATAAAAACTCAGCAAAAATCTCCCAAACTATGCCAGAAATTACTTGAAAGTTGACCTCAAAATCATTAACATTATTCCCAAAAGTGAAACGATACTGTTTGTCAGCTCTGGGTGTCATGCAGGGGTCAGTTTCAGACAACCTGTCTACTGATAATTCATTCTTGTTTGTTTGCATAACATTTGCAAGGATGTTAGATGATGTCCGTTCTTTATTGAGCTTTGAGTTTGTTTACAGGCAGCTTATATAAGATTGCATCAAGCAATTTTATTCCACACTTTCCAGTGCATTTTTCCAATGCTTTCCTCACCACAAAAGACCAGTTTTGATTTTGGTCATTAATATAGTTAAAGAAGGGGGTCCCCATTTCTTGCAAGGTGTCTCTATTTGTTATGCCTTTAATTGCCCTCATGTATCTTGTGAGATGCTCAGACATTGTTGTATCCCAGATATTATGTATGTTCAGAGATATTTCAGTCTGCTTTTTCCGTTGCTGAGCTATTGCTAATCATGCTGTGGTAAGTAAGCAGCCTACTAATTCACTGTGGCACAGAGTGGAGCCTAAGTCTATGTCCAAAGGTAGTAAGGTATAATGGTTATTCTATTGGTTTAAAAACCAATAAAAAATGTTTGTTTGTTTTTTAAATACCAGTTTTGGGGGAAGCAGACTTGTTGTGTGAAAGTGCCAAATCAGCTTTAATTACAGTAACTGAATTTGCTGATACATGACCAGTGCCGGATTTAGGTATAAGCTAAACAAGCTATAGCTTAGGGCCCCACTCTCTTGGGGGGGGGGCAGAAATTAAAGGAAAAACAACAACTGGATGTACATTTCCAAAATATAAGATAAAAACAAATAAAATGAAACCTAGATACAGCAACAGTGTTTTGTGTTGTGTAGGCTCCTTTGATGTAAGTAATGGGCCTCGCCTGCTAGCCTGCTTCCTAAAATATCACTAGTTTGCTCATTTCTATATATAGGGTACCTACATTCTGCATGTGCAAATGGCTTTAGATACCTATTAGGTCCATAACTTACCATATAGCATATATTTAACACAAAAAAGAGTGACAATTTGTTGTTGACAAAGGACAGCTGGACATATAAAGGACCCCATTACCTTCAGTAGCTTAGGGCCTCATCAAACCTAAATCTGGCCCTGTACGTGACTGAATCCCTCTCCAAAATACCAGTAGTCTCAAAATACACAAGTTCTGTAACAGGCAGCCATTCTCTGAAATAATAGTGATAGAAGAGTAAAAATGTACTACACTAGAGAAAAATGACTTTTGTAACCTCCACTTTGATAGCTTCGTTAAAGTGAGGTAGGTTTAGACATGCAGTATAGTCAGCTCTTAATCACAAGAACAGAACCCCTATGGCATCACTGGAAGTCTAACTCCTTGCAAAGTTGCAATTTATTGTGTTTTTCATGCATGTTTATATCCATAAGCTGTTTTAGCTCAACATTAGGAAATTCTGTTTTGGTGTAGGAGAAAAGAACAAAAATCACATATATGGGGTTATGTATGTTAAGCACATGCACCCAGAGGTGAATTTAGGGCAGCACGACAGAATGGAAGGTGAGAGGTGGAGAGGGGCACTGAATTTTGGCTCTCACAGGGCACAGATGAAATGTGAAAGATCAAAGTCTGCCCCTGATGCATCTGTTTTGCTGAGTGTTCATGTGCTGAGAAGCCACAACCATTACAGATGTTTGAAGAGCCTTCAAACATCCAGTCATCTATTGGTAACAGACATCCAAAGGAATATCCTTTCAACTACATTAAAAGAAACAATAGACTTTGTACTGTCAATTATCTTTTCTTTTTAAACTTGTATGATGTGACCCTTAAAAAAAAATACAAAACTTGTTTGGAGGGAGACATACAGCTGCTGCTCTTAATTTTTACCCACTTTAAGATGCACTGAAATGCATTCAGGTTTTTTTAAAAAAAATCAAGTCAGGATACTGTTAGTAAACTTCATAACACTTCACAGAGCCCAGATGTTAGTGCTGAAACAGGAATGCTGATTATCTGTGTCTCCAGATTCTATTTTCTCCCAAAACTCCAACATACAGAGAATTGTGGATTTGTCATATCAGATTCTGCAATCTTCATTTTTATATTTTGTGCCCTGTTTTTAGTCATCAGGCAGGCACACCCAGATGCTGGCCCAAGACTAGTATGAGGTTTCTGACAGTTGGTCCTGACTACTGAACATGGACTGGTGTGACCGTCAGTATCCTGTAGAACAGAAGTAGAAGTTGAAGAAAACATAATCTGGGACCTCCCGCCCCCACCAGGGTGATGTTGGGCTGGGCAAGGAGTTACAGGATATGTGGGGGTGGGGAGATTTATTCAGCCAATGTTATACCCTGAGGGCTTTGCAGAGACAGAAAACCTACATAGTATATGGCTATTGTAGTTGAAGACTACAGTGAAAGCTGATCAAGTGCTGGAGAAGCTCCAAACATCATTGTTTTCCTAGAATGAATGTGAAGTAGGAGTTTCTGACTAGAGCTATGCAAGACATCCTGATTTGGTTCAGGATAAGATTTGGCAATCCTGATCTAATCCAGGCTAATACAGACCCAACCCAACCTGGGGCCAATATTAACCCTGAGCCAGGAATTTCTTTTAGCCTGAACTTGCTGAAACTCAGTTCTGGGACCTCTCAGTGCCATTATAAGAGAAAAAGAGAAAAGTTCATGGTGAGTTCTGGCACCTCTTTTTCTAGTTCAAGGCCCTGAATGGATTCTGGGGCCTTTCAGTCCTAAATTTAATTTAGGGTTTTAAACGCCAATGAAACATTCAGTTAGGAGAGAGACAGGGCAGAGTAGGGGAGAGACCTCCTGTATTGTCTCATTCTTGACTACCACTACATGTTTAATCAGGGTTTAAAACCCTGGTTAAATATGTGGTCAGGTGGAAGGAAGGAAAATGTCTGCATCATCTCCTTCTCCACCTCTCCTCAGTTCCCATGTCCCTTTTGACAGCCCTGGATCACTTCAGGTGGACTCGACCCAGCAGAAGCTTCTCAGGATAATTGAGGGCCCTGGCGTGACATCCTGACATCACACACATGATGTCACGAGGAGCCAGGGGTGGAGCCAAATGCCCTTTGAACACTGAGGGTGCCAAGCCACCTTAAAAACCCCCAAAAACATTGGGGGGGGGCATGCAAAAGTTCTTCAACCCCTAGGAACCAGCACCTATGTGACCCAGGGAGATATGGTGCTTCCTTGATTTGATCCATACCAATTTCAGATCAGCCCAGTTCAGTGCAGGCTCCAGGATTTGTCTGGATCAGATGTAAAACCCAATTCTTGACACTGGGCCTCTTTACACTTGATACATATGTTTAGGATCCACCCTATTATTTTGGTTATATCTGTTTTAAACTGATTTTAATATTGCATTTGGAACTGTTGTAACCTGCCCTGGGATCTTGTGGTGAAGGGCAGATAATAAATCAAACAAATAATAATAATAATAAATGTTGGCCTATTAATGCCCACAACTTAAAATTCAGTTGTTGCTAGCAGTCTCAAGGACTGCTATATTTGAGAAACTAAGGAGCGGTTTGGCAGCCAAGCATCTTGACCTTATCCTAAATGCTAGATCTGGCTTGAAGGTGACTTTGAAGCAAATCATGAAATATAAACTCTCATTTTTCCCAAGGCTTTCCACTCACAAAACAGAGAGAACACCAAGTAACAGTTTATATGAGAGCTACAGATTGAAAAAAGCGGTACAATTTCAGAGCATTTATTATTAATTGTCCACAGATTATGCAAGTAATAGTCATCATTTGTCTGAAGGAAGTTCAAGCCACGGTGAAGATAATTGGTTTACAGTAGACTAAACTGGGGTCTGATGGTCAGATTACAGATAATTCATCACTGTTTCAACTTTTGCAGAAAGTACAGTGAAACCTCAATTAATCCTACTGCTCACTTTCTTGTTGCCACTTGCTTACATTCTCAAGGCTCCCAGCCAGAGAGAATATTTGAGGGCAAGTACTAAAATAATGATGAGGGAGAAACTTGAAATAAATGTCTGGCTGAGACATACTGCAGCAAGCCTGCAGCACGAGACTGGAGATGCTTAAAAATAAATAAGTGACCTTAAAATGAAACCAGAGTAAGTGACAGTCGCAGGATGGGAACTGCTGATGGGATTAATGTGTTATGTACAACTTCCTCAACAGGATTTTGGGAGCAGCAGCTTCAAGAAGCCTCACTATGAGCTGTGGAGACAAAGCAGTGTGCTGGTTGAAGTACTGACTGTTCTTTGTGCCATCTTTGAATACTGTTAATAGGGGGAAATATCTGGGAAGGCAAGTTAAATAAGCATTCTCATTTATTTGTGTTCGTCTGCCCCCACCTTAGATGCAAAAGAGGTCAGGGGTCCTGTACCTTCAAGAGCTGTCATGCCTCCCTTTTGCATCTAGTCCAGTGATGGCCAAACTTGGCCCTCCAGCTGTTTGGGGACTACAACTCCCATCATCCCTAGCTAACAGGACCAGTAGTCAGGGATGATGGGAATTGTAGTCCCAAAACCACTGGAGGGCCAAGTTTGGCCATCACTGATCTAGTCATACTGTCTTTGAACAAAAAACAGACTCCCAGAGATGCTTACTTAAGATCAGCAAAAGCAAGACTGTCCCTTCCTAAAGGCTTGCAGAGATGCAATGCAAAAGAAAAAAAGGAAGAAGAGGGAAGAGGGAAACAAGTAATTTTTGGTACCAGTTACTAACATGACGTAGTGGTTTGAATAATGACCTGCTGGAGTGGCAACTGTTCTTGGATCCTAGGAACCAAAATTACACCAGTGTCTCAGAAGTACCGATGAAATGGCCCTACTTTCTCTGCCTCTACAGCAGCTTGATGGAATAGCTGCTCCTAGATGACGGTTAATGGAAGGACAACCAGATAGAGCTGGTATCTCAGCAGAGCTGATGGAATGACCCTGCTTCTCTTTTCCTTTCTGTTGCAGCCTGGTGTAGGCTTGACACTATCATTACAGATTTAAGGATAAGTTTGATAAAAAAAGAAAAAAGAATGTGCTCTTATTCACCTAGGACCCTGTTACTACCTTTTTAGTTCCTTATGATTATAGGGGTGCACAGGAGCCAACTCCTAGGGGCCGAGGTCCCTTTGAACCCCCCCAATAAAATATCACACACACACACACACCCCGTTGATGGGCCTTGCCATTCAAATGGTGGGTGGGTGCCGTGTCATGTGATTGAGAATGTGGGGCAGGGCTTACTCCCCCCCCCACATATTTTATTCAAGTTTGCACCTCTGTAGGGGTGTGTTCAATGTGTAGTGCTAAGCAGATCTGGGAGTCTTATTAGAATAAAGTTATAAACTCATAAGTCTGGCAGGTCTTCCTCTCAGCAACGGCCTGGCGCTAAGGGAAATGACTGATCAACACAAGGATTTTTACATATGCAGTGGGACCAACTTTCTCTTCCTCTCCTCCTTCTCTGTGCTCCCTAAATATGTTCTGGGTCCCCCCCCCCCCAATTTGTCGGTGCTGATTTGGGGATTGCACAAGGAACATGTGGGGTGAAGAGAGGGGGGAAATCCCCTTGTTCTGATGGTAATCCTTCCATTTATGCAAAAAGTTCATTGACTACCACAATTAATTTTTTATCTTACCTTTCTTCTGCCAGGGAACCCAAGGTGCAGTTCTCACAAGATCTCCCATCCACACATAGACCAGACCCACTTATCTTTAGGAAGCTTGCTATCAGGAAGATTCCTTTTGGTGTACCGACCTCCCCGCTGCACCAAGGATTCCCTGTCCAAGCTGCTTCAGGTCGTGGCGGATGTTCTCCTGGAGACACCTAGCTTGGTTGTCCTAGGGGATTTTAACATCCATGCCGACACGACCTTACAAGGGGCCGCTCGGGACTTCATGGAAAGCATGGCCTCCATGGGGCTGTCCCTGAATAAGTCTGGCCCAACCCATAGTCGCGGACATGCCTTGGACCTGGTGTTTACCTCTATGGATGTTGGTGATCTGACACTAAGTAAAAGCGAAACGAAAGAAGTGCCATGGTCAGATCACTTCCTGGTGCAACTGGACTTCTCTGCGACCCATCCCCTCTGCAGGGAGGTGGGACCAATTTGGATGGTCTGCCCCTGCCACTTAATGGATCCAAATGGTTTCCAGAGAGTGGTAGGAGATGCTTTATCCCATGTTGATGGCCTTTCAGCCGATTCCCTGGTGGCCCGCTGGAATGTGGAGTTAACCAGGGCTATTGACTGTTTGGCTCCGAAGCACCCTCTCCGATTGCATGGAGCCCGGAGAGCCCTGTGGTTTTCCACAGATCTGAGGGCAATGAAACAATCGTTGAGACAGCTAGAGCGCCGGTGGCGGATATCTCATTCCGAATCTGACCGGACATAGGTTAGAGCTCAGCGTCGAGCCTACCAAGTGGCGATAGCGACGGCAAAGAAGACTTTCTTCGCCGCATCTATTGCATCTGCAGAAAACAGCAGCAGGAGACTTTTTCAGGTGGTTCACAATTTAGCGGAACCACCTGCAACATCGGGGCCCGGTACGGGCCACATGATCTCCTGCAATGATTTTGCAAAGTTTTTTGCAGATAAAATTGCTCAGATTCGGGAAGAAGTAGACTCCAACGTGGGAGCAGGGCCAGGGCAGGAGAGTGCTACAGTCCTGTCTAGTCAAGTTGTGTGGGATCAATTCTAATCTGTTACCTCCGAGGATGTGGACAGGCTGCTTGGACGAGTGAAGCCAACCACCTGTCTCCTGGATCCTTGCCCATCCTGGCTTATAAAAGCTAGCCGGGAAGGACTGGGCGATGGGCTTCGTGGGGTGGTGAATGCTTCCCTCCGTGAGGGAGCCTTCCCAGACCCGCTGAAAGAGGCGGTTATTAAACCGCTTCTAAAAAAACCATCTTTAGATGCGGCCACGATGGCCAATTATCGCCCAGTCTCAAATCTTCCATTCTTGGGCAAGGTGATTGAGCGAGTGGTTGCTGAACAACTCCAGGCACGCCTGGAAGAAGCGGACCATTTGGATCCCTTCCAGTCGGGATTCAGGCCTCATCATGGGACTGAAACTGCCTTGGTCGCACTGGTTGATGATCTCCGGCGGGCTAGGGACAAAGGTGAGAGCTGTTTCCTAGTTTCTGCTGGATCTCTCAGCGGTGTTTGATACCATCGACCATAACATCCTTCTGGACCGTCTTGAGGGGCTGGGAGCTGGGGGCACTGTCATACAGTGGTTCCGCTCCTTCCTCCTGGGCCGTGTTCAGAAAGTGGTGGTGGGGGATGAGTGTTCAGACCCCTGGGCTCTCACTTGTGCCTCAGGGTTCTGTCCTCTCCCCCATGCTTTTCAACATTTACATGCAGCCACTGGGAGAGATCATCAGGAGGTTTGGGCTGGGTGTTCATCAGTATGCGGATGATACCCAGCTCTACCTCTCTTTTAAATCAGAACCAGCGAAGGCGGTGAAGGTCCTGTGTGAGTGTCTGGAGGCGGTTGGAGGATGGATGGCAGCTAACAGATTGAGGTTGAATCCTGACAAGACAGAAGTACTGTTTTTGGGGGACAGGAGGCGGGCAGGTGTGGAGGATTCCCTGGTTCTGAGTGGGGTAACTGTGCCCCTGAAGGACCAGGTGCGCAGCCTGGGAGTCATTTTGGACTCACAGCTGTCCATGGAGGCACAGGTCAAATATGTATCCAGGGCAGCTGTACCAGCTCCATCTGGTACGTAGGCTGAGACCCTATCTGCCTGCAGACTGTCTCGCCAGAGTGGTACATGCTCTAGTTATCTCCCGCTTGGACTACTGCAATGCGCTCTACGTGGGGCTACCTTTGAAGGTGACCCGGAAACTACAACTAATCCAGAATGCGGCAGCTAGACTGGTGACTGGGAGCGGCCGCCGAGACCATATAACACCGGTCTTGAAAGACCTACATTGGCTCCCAGTACGTTTCCGAGCACAATTCAAAGTGTTGGTGCTGACCTTTAAAGCCTAAACGGCCTCGGTCCAGTATATCTGAAGGAGCGTCTACTCCCCCATCGTTCAGCCCAGACACTGAGGTCTAGCTCCGAGGGCCATCTGGCGGTTCCCTCACTCCAAGAGGCCAAGTTACAGGGAACCAGGCAGAGGGCCTTCTCAGTAGTGGCGCCCGCCCTGTGGAACGCCCTCCCATCAGATGTCAAAGCGATAAACAACTACCTGACATTCAGAAGACATCTGAAGGCAGCCCTGTTCAGGGAAGTTTTTAATATGTTACATTTTAGTGTATTTTTCATCTTTGTTGGAAGCCGCCCAGAGTGGCTGGGGAAACCCAGCCAGATGGGCGGGGTACAAATAATAAATTATTATTATTATTATTATTATTATTATTATTATTATTATTATCAAACACCAATATCCAGGATTTTTCAGAGAAGTCACGATAGTTAATAAACTGGTATAGAACCAATATAAATATATACTACATATTTCTCTTTTAAAAGTACCTAAAAGAAAAAGTCATAAGAAGATGAAGTGCTTGCAACAGTATGCTTCAGAACACATGCTAGGACTAGATTTTTGTTTCTTTAGCAGCTGAATGACAGGCAGAAATGCAACAGCTGGACTTGCCTCCCCACAATAAGAGCCTTAGCAAGAAAGTGTTGTGGCTCCATTTCAGCTTGTCATTCAATTCTTAAAGGCATAGGAATCCATCCATTAAAAAGGTGCCAACTCCATTTCTATGAAGGCGATGGAGCTCTCCAAAAGAGAGTCCCTGGCACCGTCATTCAGCTGTGTTTCCCTTCATTCTTCAAGGGAGGTCATAGCAATGAATGGCATTTGAAACCGACTGCTAAATGTAGAAAACTTCAGCTTTTTAAGGATGTTTTATACACAAAACAGATGACATATGGATACTGCAGCTGGAAACCGTATCAACAGTCATTCACTTTCCCCAGGGAACCCACTTTTGTGAGAGACTCTAGGGATCCCTAACAAAGCATATTCAACCTCACCAAACCAATTTCAGGGGTTCTATGGAGAAGCCATGGCAGTTAAGCTATATTCACACCCTACATTGAAAGCTCTATGATTCCACGTTAAACATTCATGGCTTCCCCCTGTGAAAAACAATTGACTGTTAAGCTACTCTGGGAATTTTAGCTTTTTGAGGCAGAGGTGTGGTGGTGGGGCATCACCCTGAGCGCAGTTTTTGGGGGGAGGCACAGGGCATTGTGAGCTGTTGCATCCTTCTCAGTCACCCTCCAGCTGGAGGGTGGCTGAAAAGGACGCAACAGCTCAGGCATCCTTGTGGTTTTTCTTCAGGGCGCTATCACAAATAGATGCACGTGTGGGGCTGTGCATGAGATCCAGAGCTTGAGCTGGTGCTTTGGAGCTGCCCTGATCTGGGGCCAGCATGACCCAGATGGAGGCCTTGAACAAATCTGGGGGCCTTGCATGGTCATGGAGTCTCCCCCCCCCCGGCTCCCAGCCACATGTTAAATCTGGGTTTAAAACTCTGATTAACCATGTGGTCCCGGAGCAGGGAGAAGGAGATTCATGCCTCTCTCTCTCAAGCCCACTGCATGTTTAATCAGCATTTAAAACAATGATTAAATATGTAGTTAGGAAACCAGGGCGGGGGGAGAGGAGGAGGAGAAGGAGGAGAGAGAGAGAGAGAGAGAGAGAGGGAGAGGGAGAGGTGCACAGGCTGCCTGCACATCTCCTCATCTCCCCTTGCTGCCACATCACTCCCCATTTTGATGGCTTCAGATTGTACTGGATGAACCCGGGGTGATCTGGGGCTGCCTCAGCTCACTTTACCTGATTCTCAGGTTGAGCTAAATCAACCCAATTGGGTTTGAAATCTGTGATTTCCTCAGATCCAGTGTATGGCTCTAGTAAAAATAGTTATTGTACGAACAATAAGCTCTATCAGGTCTAACCCAACCTTTCCATTGCTGTGTATTTCTGTTTTCATGGAGACAGGCGAGCATTCAAAAACAGGATCCTCCAGTCTGAGGCTGTGCATTCCGTTATGACATCTCAACATATTATCATCTGCTGCAGGTATAATCAGTTCATGTGCACTTGAATATGCATCTCCAACACTTGCACAATATGTGTATGCACCGTTAAATAGATGCATGTGGTTGTTTCATAAGAAATAGTGTATATACAGCCCATAATATGCACAGCTGCTCTGAGCATCATTAGACCAGTTATGTATCTCCCAATTGTTTCAGTGGCATTGGGACTTTATCCAATATTCTAATGCCCATGCAAAGCTGCATGTTCCATTAATGACTACTTGAAACTCTAATCGACATTATTAAACCCAAACATAGGTGGAAGAGAAGCCAAAAAAGACCTTCAAATGTTCGATACGGTTTGGAATATTTGACAAGTAGGAATGAAATGCAGGGGGAGGGGGAGGGCATATAAAGTGGTCAAGGAAGGGCAATGTCATGCCCCCTGGCTATAAATTACTGGCCATTTAGAGCTAGAGGGCATACACCTTAGAAATTTCTCTAAATTCCTTTTCTTGCTTTTATACTCCCCAAATCGTATTTCCATCCTTGACAGTTTTAATCCAGGCAGATCTTGGCAATGTTTGAGTGATTTATTTATCTCAATTCTCTGTGACAGCTACTACTTAAGTTGCAGGGTAATGCAGCTGGCAGTGGCGGTTGCCTTCCTAAGTTTAAATGGACAAAGGTGCTCCTTGAAGGCCGTGCATCAGATTCTGCAGCAACTTATCCCAGGGAACAAGAGAAAGCAGACCACTGCCTGGGCAATATCAGAACATAGAAAGAGTCTGATGAATCAGACCGATGGCCCATCTAGTCCAACATCCTGTTCTCACATTGGTCAGCCAGATCCCTGTGAGAACCCAGCAAACAGGATTCGAGTACAAGAGCACTTTCCCCGCCTGTAGTTTCGAGCAGCTGTTACTCAGAAGCAATTGCCTCTGCCCTTGGAGGTAGAGCACAGCTGCAATGGCTAGCAGTTATTGATAACCTCATTCATGATTAAAGCTTATTGCAAGTTTGCAGCTGTACCTGTGCAATTCTTGTTGTTTAGTCATTTAGTCAGTCTGACTCTTCTTGACCCCATGGACCAGAGCACACCAGGCACTCCTGTCTTCCACTGCCTCCTGCAGTTTGGTCAAACTCATGTTGGTAGCTTTGAGAACACTGTCCAGCCATCTCGTCCTCTTCTCCTTGTGCCCTCAATCTTTCCCAACATCATAATTCAGTGGGGTGTGTTCTCAGGCAAGTGTGCAGCATGTGTGTGTGTGCGTGCAGCCATTTGATATTATGTGCTGTGCTTATTGACCAGGAAGTCACGGATTTGTGGCTCTTGGGTGGAGTGGGAATGACACACACTGGATGGGAGAGCGTTTCACACTTCTTGCAATGAGGGAACCACCAGAAGGCCCTCAGAGCTGGATTGCAGTGTCTGGTGAATGATGTGGGTGGAGAAACTCCTTCAGGTATACAGGGACGAAGCTGTTTAGGGCTTTAAAGGTCAGCACCAACACTTTGAATTGTGCTCGGAAACATACTATAGTTCTTTTAGGACCAGTGTTATATAGCCTGGGTGGCCGCTCCCAGTCACCAGTCTAGCTGCAGCATTCTGGATTAGTTGAAGTTTCCGAGTCACCTTCAAAGGTACAGCGCATTGCAGTAGTCCAAGCAGGAGATAACAAGAGCTTGTACCACTCTGGTGAGACAGTGTACAGGCAGGTAAGGTCTCAGCTTGTATACCACCAGATGGAGCTGGTAGACAGCTGCCCTGGACACAGAATTGACCCAGGCCTCCATGGACAGGTGAGAGTCCAGAATAAGACTCAAGCCTTTAGGGAGGAGTCCCAGGACCAGGGAGTCCCTCACACCTGTCCCCCAGAAATATTACTTCTGTCTTGTCAGAATTCAACCTCAATCCTCTATCTCCCACCACTGACCAAAGGCACCTCACTTTTTGAAAAATGGAACTTGTCATTAGTTAGTTTGTGTTGTTTGCATCTTATCTTGATTTAGCTCTGTATTCCTGGATTGGCTGTTTCCCTTTCCTCTGGTGACATTCATTCACCTTTTAAACAGGTATGAAGTCTGGCAGAGTGTGCAATCCACATTGTGCTATCAGCTGCCATGCTTTTTGGCTTGTGATCTCTCTTCCTCTGCTCATCTTTTGGTCCTGTTCCATTTTGTACTTTAGTTGTCTGTGTGCTTCTAAACCACCATCCATCCTGTCTCCTTAGCAAAACGGATCATGTAGTATCATATTCATCTCTCCTTTGATGTTCTGGGATGTTGCTGCAAAGCTAGCATTACACCTAAAAGCATCCACAGATTTTTTCACTCAAATGCTTTTGCATACATGCGGAAGTGGATTCCTACTTCTGAGGTAGCCAAGGCAAGGTCAAGTTCAGCCACATGAAGGATCCGTGCCTCTGCTCAAGCAACAGGTGTGCCGTTATTTTATTTATTTATTATTTAAATAGTTATATGCACCCCACTTTCAAATAAAATATCACAAGGGTGTACACAGCCACTATTTACGTTGGAAACACAATTCAGGCTGGGAAAGAGAACGCTATCCTTCGGAGACAAACTCTACTCCATTCCATGTGACTCTGTCTTGTATAAAATTCTTTCTGGGATCCCACTTCCAGTGACTGAACCACTGCAGAATTTACCATGAATTTTCATTTGGGAGAGAAACATAGCAGGGGCAGAGGCAGCGGAGGAAACTAGAGACATGAAAATTTGTTGTGATTTTGTCATGGCTAAGATGATATTATGCTACACTGTATATAGTTTTAAACATTGTTAAGGGAAGTTTGTTTTGAACTGCGGCGGAGAAATATGTCAAGTAGCTTTCTTTCATTTCACTATACCTGCTCTATATAAAGATATAGATATGCGCACCCCCTTGATTGTTTGTGCTTCTTTCTGACGTGAAATTTCTGTGATTCAAAGTGGACGTTGGCTGAGATTTCAGAAGAGTTATGCTCAGCAGGGACTATTGGGCAGGAGCAGAGAAGTCCGGAGCGCCCCTCACCCACTTTCCTTGCGCCCACCTTCGCGGGTGTCACCCCGACCCCTCCCCACCCACCCACCGCGCCAACGTGAGGGAACTTTGAGTGGCACACGCCGTCCCTCGCCGTTAGATCCCCTTCCCGGAGGAGCCTTGCTCTCGCTGTTCACATCGTTCCCCAACACAGCCGCCGCTTTCCCCGAGGTGGCCAAGAGACGCGCAAGGCTGGCGGAGGGAGAAGTTGGCGCGGCCGCCGGGCGCCTGGAAAGGGGGCGAGCGGATCGCCCGTCCCTCCCGATCCAGTGACGAGAAGGAGCCGTGCTCGGCGCGAGGGGGCGGGGAGGCGATGTGGTGACTTCTTTTACAAAGGCAAGCCGGAGAAATCACCAGCCGGGGTTGGCTGGCGCGCTCGCTCTCCCTCGCTCTCTCTCGCGCGCTCCTTCAGCTCCTCCCCCGCGCGGTGGTGGCTTCCCCCCTCCATCAAAAGCCCGCTCGGCGACGCCAGCTTTTGGGGGGTGAGGGGGAACTCCGAAAGCAAAGAAAGCGGGGTGTTTCTCTCCTTTCTCCCCCTCTTTTTCTCCCCAGACTGCATCCAGGGTCTGAAACTTCGAGAGAGTTATCGCCGCTGCCTTCCTTGAAGAGCAGATCTGGGAATAAAACACAACCTGCCGTCTTCTCCCAACTCCCCTCCCATTTCGCTTCCCTCTCACTCCGTCGCTCTCTCTCCCTCTCTGTCTCTCTCTCGCACACGTTCCCTCCCCGCCCCTTCACCAGCATCAGGGGCAATGGGAAAAGTTACTGGCTGGTACCCAGGCTGGCACGTTGCTCTGCTAGCCGCCCGGACATGGCTTTTGATCCTCACTTTTGGCTTCATCGGGGCAGAAATCACTTGCAGCTCGTGCCGTTGGCAGGTGCAGCTCCAGCTGCGGGAGCAGCAGCGAGCTCCGGACGGATTATTAATGCACTTGAGGACGGCGGGGCGAAGAGGCGACGAGGCGAGGAGGAGACCCGGGGAGGAAAGAGGTGAGAGGCGCCCCGGTGGTGGCGAGGAGGCGCCGGCGAGTGCCGGGGATCGAGTCCTCTCCGCTTCTGCCCCCGCCGAGGAGAAAGACGCATCGCGCAGCCTGGCCGGCTCCCGGCAGCTGAGCGGCGAGCGCCCCGAGGCTCGGCTCGGCCGCCGAGCGTCGCCCTCGGGTGGGAATCGAGCCGGGCGCGCCAAGTTCTCTTCCGCCGACGGGCGCCCGGCGGCGAACTCTCAGGCCGGCCGCGCTGCCCGATCGGCGCCCCTGGGCCGCCTGAGGAAGCCCGGCGCGGATCGGAGGCGGCTGGTGAGCCGGAAGCCCCGAGGGGCCCCGGCGGAGAGAGACAAGCCTCCGGAGAGCCGGGAACGGGCAAGTCCGGAGCAGCAGCCGGGGAAAGCCACGCGCTTCCGCCTGGAGGAGCTGAAATTGACGAGCACGACCTTTGCCCTCACGGGGGATTCGGCGCATAACCAAGCCATGGTGCACTGGTCGGGACACAACAGTAGCGTGAGTAGCCAGCATTGTCACGATAATAACAAGCACGATTGGGGGGGGTGGGGGGTGGAGATGGCCCAATCTCTGCTGCTGTTCTCTAGAAAAGATTCAGGGAGCAGGATGATAACCTCGCCTTCCCACAGCACTGGATGATTCTTCGGTTTTAGTGCCCCTCGGGGGGAGTTTCGCCTTCTTCGCGCGCTCCCGTCCTCCCACCCCCGCTTGTTTTAAGGGAGGGGTGGTCTTCTGTTCGTGCGTCCGTGTGGCGCTTTCTCTCTGGGGCAGAAAGTTTCCTGCTCCACTTGGCACAGCCTTGAACTGCATCTCGGTGCATTCAAGCGCACGCGAATATAGGAGGAGAGGAGAGCCCTGGATTTGGGGCGCTGCGAGTGGGAAAGGGCTGAGATCACGGAGGGTAAAATAGGTCGCGTTGCGTGTGGGATGGAAGATGTGGATCAAACTATTTCAAAGTCGGGTGAAAAGTGTCGGATATTTCATTTCCGAGATGCTACTGGTATGGCAAAGTGGCACAAATTGTAGCCTGATTTCCATGGTGAGTGGTAGAATTATGGAGATGTGGTCGGGGCCAAAAGCCCCCTACGAGGCCAGATTTCCTCACTGGATGGTGTCTGATCTCCAGCCTGTCCATTTTCTCTCCGGCTTCCCATTTGATGACATGTATCTAACCAGCACACACAGCTTTCTCTTTTTCCCCACCGCCAAGTCAATTTTTCTTTTCCTCTTTCTCTGTGTGATACTGGCTGATTCTGCAAAATTTATAGAACTGTGTTTCTTGTACTGGGACACTGGGGTAGAAAGTGTCTCTCAGTCTCTATTATGTCACTAATTCATTGCCCCTTAGCTTTAATTTAATAGATCATGTCATGAGCAATCAGGGTTCAGTTTTGATCAAACGCATGCCAGTATTAGAATCGCTTCAAGCCTGCCCTGAATTCCTTTCCCTCAGGCATACTAAAGCACTTCAGGTTTTGCAACTGAGGATTGGCTCACCACCACATATCATCAGCTCCCGAGGGGTGGTGAGGTGCCCATTTATATAAAAAGGAAACTCAGGTTGCAAGATGAGGATAACTGCTCACCTGTTGTTCTGTGCTTTATTCCTGTTGATGCTAAAATGAGAGTTTTTCCATCCTGTATATCTACAGTAATTAAATCCCTTTTCATTCTAACATGTATCTCTTTTTTTTTTTATAATAAAAAAGGTTCTTGTGTTACATTGCTGAAGATTTATCCCAATAAACAGAGCTCCTTTCTTTCACAACACTTCCTAGTATAAACTGGATACTAGCTTTTAGAGAACTAGGACAATGCAGACTGGGCTTCTGTATAATGCTGATCCCTGGGAGGCTACTTTATCCTGCAAAGTTAAAGAGAACTAAGGAAATGTAAGATGCAACAAAACACAAAGGGGGAAAGTTTTTTTATTTTATTCATAGGGTAGATACACATTGAATCTTTCATGCTCCATCTTAAGGCATTCTTTGGGTCTGTCACTTCTAGTTCCTGTTACCTGTAGCCAGCTTTCAATTGTAGCTTTAAAAAATGATGATTTTACCATTATAAATTCCTTTTGGTATGAGGGAGTATAAATCACAGTATGTCCATTTAGTATTCATGAGGATGTCATCAGCACTTCTTGAGAATTCAGACTTTATTGACCAGGCCATAATTTTATAGGGTTTTCAGGAACTTTAATCCAATAATGCAAAAAACCCTTGTGCTTTTCGGGGGACCTTTCCCCCTTTTTACCCATTTTGGCTATCAGATCTCTATCTAATACAGGTCCACTAAAATAAATCCTCCACTTCAAACTCCAGACTTTTAAAACTGATTGAACTAGTTTGTCACAGCTTTCATATGATTCATGTCCTTAGCAATGGTTTACAACTTAAAAATAGGCTTAAAAGCTTCTGTCTGGGATTATAGCACAGAAGAGATAAGATGGAGACTTTAAATTAAAACAATATATAATTCTGATCATTACTGTATTGTGAATTATAAAATGCTACATTCCAATTTACCTTTATGACAAGTCTTGTTGCAAAGTGAATAGAGAAAAGTTATTCAGTCAATTGGTCATATCCTTTTGAACTTTTGCATGTGTTTAAATGGGTGATAGAAGTCAGTTTTGTTATTTTATGTGTTCATGACACATTCATCACATTACAGTATGGTGACAGGGAATTAGTGTAGCAGATCACCTAGATCTGCAGAATCTAGAGCAACCACCATTCTTTTGTCATTGCACAAAATGATCTTGCTGCTGAATCATCCTGTTTGGTGAAAGCAAGGTGTCTTTATGATCCAGTGAAATATCTACTGTCTCAGGTGACTTTCCCCTCTGAAGTAAATGTCAGGGGCATATTGACTAGAGTTTTTGGTTGTGTCAAGATTTGAAAACCAAATTCAGTGTTGGACCATTGTTGACTCTGGATAAGTATGACAATGTGTAACTAGGAGAGTTGATTTTCAGGACTATATCTGAACCAGTATATCCAGTGCTTTGTGTAGAGTGATAATATGCAAATAGGCAAAGTAGGCATCTCTAAAAAGGTTTGGAAAAGTTGTGGAAGCACCAGCAATCTGGAATGTGATGGTCCTGCAAATCGCATAAGTGTTCTTTCTGTCTCACATGGACTTTCTCATTCCTGGCAATCATGATTTTAGTCATCTCAGATACCCAAAGGTGAGGCTCAGATGATCTAGCCTTGTGTCAATATATTATCTGAACTGTGTGAGTATAAACAACATTATGTAAACATTGAAAACAATTATCTGAATTTCCAGTGTATTTCTCACTATTCATGTGTTCATAATGGCACTTGACTAAACACATGGAGGTGATTGTTGGTGCCTACACAAGTACAGGAGACTTCTCTACAGTCATCCTTGAGCGTATGGAGAAGGATAGAAAGATAGAGTTAGCATGCATGCATTTATACTCATGCTCATATGATGAATGCCTGAAGAAGACTAGATGAGGAGTGGTTAACATTCACTGGCTGAAAGCCTTGCCAGTCCTCCAGGGTATGCATGCAACTGTTGGGCGTGACCAAGAGTGAATGTGGCCACCTCACAACTTTATACTCACACCTGAACAGGAAAAAGAGCCCTTCTTCTTGGATAATCTGGGCAGATCAGCTGAAGAGGGGGTTCCCCCCTTCTTTGTTCAGGGAATCTGATGTCTGGGGTGAGGGGAATTAATGCACCCATCAGGCATCTGGGCTGGGGACAATATTTCCATCTACCTGTATCTACTTTTTTTAAGCTGCTGCTGTTGCCAAAATTGATCAGGCCTTCAGAAGATCAGCAAAAATTGATTGGAGTCAGGCTCCTGGCACAAAAAGGTTAGTCACCCCTAGGCTAGACAGGTGGTGTATTTTGACAGGAGCGTCCTTCAATATATTAAAAAACTAGCTTGCTTTATTGCAGACACAGAAACCTAGTCATTTATTCAGAGCTCAGATTATGTAAGGGTGGGTTAGAGGGGCCTCTACCTTGAGGCAGCCCTCCCAGCCACTATTGTAGGTAAAACTGGAAGGAGTCAGGGATTTGCCCCCTGTGGATTTCATTAAGGCTTCCCCTTCCCTTTATTGTTCAAGCATTGCATTTATTGCAGCAATTCATTGGACAGAAACTGAAAAGGAATGGTAGGAAAGTCTAATTGCGTACATTCCATAGCTAATGGAATGTAAGGATTTTATAGACTTTTATTTTTTACAGTATTGAGTGTTTTACTCTGTTGTGTACCACCCCCCTGTGCTCTTTGGAGAAAGGGCAGTTTGGAAATAACAATCATGGAATAATTTTATTCCATCCCATTATAATAAAAGTTTCATCTCATAATTGTTAGATCACTTATTATCCTATGAAACATCCCAAAGAAATATTTCACAATGTGATAAAAGCCATATTCAAAACAACTGCACACACACACACCAAACACATATAGCACAAGTACAAATATAAAAACAATTGCTTTTAATATAAAATTTCAAATACATCTGGTTATGAAGTGGGATAAAAAAATTCCAGTTAAAAGACTTGTTGAAGGAGGACAGTCTTCAACAGGCATTGATAAGACAGCAAAAATAACACCTGTCTGATATGTTGTGAAAGGGAGTTTGAAAGTATGGGTGCCACCACACTAAAGGCCCAGAATTGACACTGCGTGGAATAGATCTGATAATCTGCCGGGTTTGGTACATAAGGGATGAGACAACCTTTTAGGTATTCTGATCTCAAACTGCAGAGGCCTTTATGCAGTAGTACTAGTCAATAAAATCTAGCCTGGTAGCTAATTGGCAGCCAATGCAAATCTTTCAGCAGTGGTGTAATATAATGGAGATGTTCTGCTCCAGTGAGTTACGTTGCCATATTAGGCTCTAGTTGCAGCTTCTTGGCAGCTGCAATAAAGCAGTTTGCAGTCATCCAGTCTGGAGGTTACCAATGCATGGGCAAGAGTGGTCAAGCTAGCCTGGTCCTAAAACAGCCATACAGTGTAGCCCATAGCTGTCAAGTGTCCCTTATTTGAAGGGACAGTCCCTTATTCCAGCGCCATGTCCTGCTGCTGTCCCTTATTGATGGATGTCCCTTAAATAATAATAATAATTTATTATTTGTACCCCGCCCATCTGGCTGGGTTTCCCTGGGTTTCCTTTAAATGATGCATCAATAGGAGTATAGCATCTAGATCAAGGGAAGTAATAGTGACACTGTATTCTGCTCTGGTCAGACCTCACCTGGAGTACTGTGTCCAGTTCTGGGCACCACAGTTCAAGAAGGACACTGACAAACTGGAACGTGTCCAGAGGAGGGCAACCAAAATGGTCAAAGGCCTGGAAACGATGCCTTATGAGGAACGGCTAAGGGAGCTGGGCATGTTTAGCCTGGAGAAGAGGAGGCTAAGGGGTGATATGATAGCCATGTTCAAATATATAAAAGGATGTCACATAGAGGAGGGAGAAAGGTTGTTTTCTGCTGCTCCAGAGAAGCGGACACGGAGCAATGGATCCAAACTACAAGAAAGAAGATTCCACTTAAACATTAGGAAGAACTTCCTGACAGTAAGAGCTGTTCGACAGTGGAATTTGCTGCCAAGGAGTGTGGTGGAGTCTCCTTCTTTGGAGGTCTTTAAGCAGAGGCTTGACAACCATATGTCAGGAGTGCTCTGATGGTGTTTCCTGCTTGGCAGGGGGTTGGACTCGATGGCCCTTGTGGTCTCTTCCAGCTCTATGATTCTATGATTCTATGTCCCTTAAATTTCAAAGGAAGCAGCTCCTCTCCCTCCCCCCCTGCCGGCCAGGGAGGAGGGAGGCTCCAACTGTGTTGCTTGGCTGTGTTGCTCACCCAATAAGAAGTGTAAGAACAACTGGGGAATGGAGCTTGCATGCCTTGTGTGTGGCTAGTTAATGCAAGCTGAGGGGTTTTTTGAATGCTGGACGCCATTTTGTTGCACGTGCTGCTGCAAACTTTGCAGTGCAAAGCCAGGCCAGGGAGCCATCTTAAGTTTAGGCTGCATAGGCCTTGTGGTGCATGTGATTCAGATTCTATTCAGTTGAATCTCTGGTTACAAAGTTGGTTGGACAGTGTTCTCGAAGCTACCAGCATGAGTTTGACCAGACTACAGGAGGACAGGAAGACTGGAGTTGCCTGGAACAGGTGAGGTTGCAGGTCCCTTATTTTGGCTGCTGATCCCTTATTTTCAAGGCTGCTGGTCCCTTATTTTCAAATCTGTAAGTTGACAGCTATGGTGTAGCCTAATCACTAAAATGTGTTTGAGGGTTGTTTTTTATTGTGGAAAACTGTAGTAATGTCTAAAGTTATAATAATGCATGCGTTGTGTGATAAGAGGACTGGGTGGGGTATTACAGATATAGATGCTCCTTCCTGAACCTTTGGGTTCTTTTGGGCTCTTTGGGAGGAAGGGTAGGATATGAAATTAATAAATAAAACTTTGTGACCTCATGAAGTTTTGGATTACAACTACAGTCATACCTCATGTTACGTTTGCTTCATGTTACGTTCTTTCAGGTTACGTTCCATGGTGACCCGGAAGTACTGGAAAGGGTTACTTCCAGGTTTCGCCGCTCACTCATGCGCAGAAATGCTAAATCACGCTTCGTGCATGTGCACAAGCGCCAAATCGCGCCGCGCACCTGTGCAGATACGGCACTTCAGGTTGCGCTCTTTTCATGTTGTGAACGGGCCTCTGGAACGGATCCCATTCGCAACCAGAGGTACCACTGTACTATCAGCCCCAAGCTGTGGTGTAGTGGTTAGAGTGTCGTACAAGGAACTGGGAGACCTGGCTTCAAATCTCCACTCAGCCGTGAAGCTCACTAGGTGACCTGGGGCCTGTCAGTGCTTCTCAGTCTAACCTATGTCACAGGGTTGTTGTGGGGATTAATGGAAGAGGAAGAGATCCATGTACACCATCCTTAACTTCTTGGAGAAGCATTGAGATATAAATGCAATAAATGAAGAAGAGGAGGAGGAGGAGGAGGAGTTTGGACATGATATCCTGCCTTTCACTCCCCTTAAGGAGTCTCAAAGTGGCTCACAATCTCCTTTCCCTTCCTCCCCCACAACAAACACTCCGAGAGGTGGGTGAGGCTGAGAGACTTCTGAGAAGTGTGACTAGCCCATGGTCACCCAGCAGCTGCATGTGGAGGAGCAGGGACGCGAACCCGGTTCACCAAATTACGAGTCCACTGCTTTTAACCACTACGCCACGTTTGACCAATGGCCAAGGATGATGGGAATTTGAAAGTGAAGTCCTGTTCTAGTGCAAAACATCTGGAGGATGTCAGGTTTGGGGAGGCTGATACAGTATGGACATTTATTTTGTGTGTCCGTCTGTGCCTCCTGGCCTGCTTCATATAGCCTTTTGCCTCATGAAGTGTTCTGGAGAACTTGAAAGCTTGCTAAATACTTTGCAACATTTTGAATGGTCCTGATAAAAACACTGCCCAGCCAGAGGTGATGCATCCCATTCCACTGCCTGAGGCCAAAGGGGAAGTGCCACTTTGCCCTGCTGCACCTACTACTCCTGCCACCACTTACATGCTCCTGCCACTGCCTGTTCTGCTGCCTCCATTCATCCTGCCACATCCACTGCTAGTGAAGAAGCAGCACCAGCATTGGCACCTATTTTGGGTGAGATCCCACTTGAAATGGATGCAATCAGCATTGACAGTGGCAGCACTTCCCAGCTGCTGGCAGAGGCAATAGCTAGGTAGGACACATGTGAGCATGCTGCCTGGGGGGCATGTGCCACCTGAAATAGTGGGCTTGCCCTGCCTAATGGCTGGGCCAGCACTATGCTCAACTGTGGATTTTGGAGGTTTATTTATTTTTCTCATGGACCAATATGGCTGCCTTTGTTTTTATGATTAATCTTGATTTTAACTGGGAAAAGAAGCCAGGTTTTTTGTGGGGTTTTTTTTTTACCTCTAGGGGAAAGAGAACAGCCTCAATGAGAGGGAAATATTTTCTTGTCCTCTTTGAAACACCGCCGTTATCATGAACAACAAACCTGCCTTTGAGTTCATAGGAGCCATCATTAAGCAAACCAGTAAAAACAGGAAATCATGACAACACACTGCAGCAATGCATATAAGGATAGGTCTTCTCCACCCAGAGCAATAGAGCAAGTAAGAAGAGGTGGAGCTACAGCAACCACAGAATGCAACAAATTCTATGATGGTTGTCTCATTGTATGTATTATTGCACTTTTTCACACATTTAATAAATGAACAAGTGATGTGGATATCTGTATTGCATGGCAAGTCCATTTTGCGCTCATGCATAAGCATGGATAAGCTCATGCATAAGCAGGCCCAGCTTCTCAAGTGTTTAGCTGCCACCTCCAAAGAAAGGCATTGGCTGGCCACACTGACAAAGAGAGTATGACTGTTCTCTAATATGGATAGTGGTCTACGTTGTGCTTTTCTGGTGCACATATTTCCATTCACTTCCAGAAATATTATTCATATCAACACAAACCTATGCATGCTTATTTGGAAGCAAGACTTAATATGTTCGGTGGGGCTTGCTCCTAGTTCAGTGTGCGTAAAGTTGTAGCCTATGCAATCAAAACTCTTAATGGCTCCCTGGAGATGGGCTGGTGGAAATGTATGGTTTCACACAGAAAGACTTTCTTACAGCTTGCTTCATAAGATGCAAAGCAAGAGGGAGACTCACAAATAGACTGTATCTTTTAAAGAAACCTGTAGTTATTTCTCCAAATAATCAAGCAAAGAAATTGGCTTCAGAAGAAAAACTCTCATTATGAGGCAGTTTGGAGATAAGATGGTATAATGAGATTCCTTGTGGTTATTATTGAAAATGCAAGGTTGTGTACAACACAAAGACAGAAGGAGAATGCAGCTTCTTTCCTTGGTGGAAGAATCCTCTGTGCTGAACAATTGTGCAATTGCTGCCTGGGAATTTATACCTGCAAACCTGTAACGCTTGAACATTCTAAAGTATAATAATAGCTCAGTTCTGGATGCCTTAGCGTGTGACTCTCAAAATTTGTGTTGTCCTGTGTTTGCAGCATTCAGGAGAACACCTCCAATAAATGTCAGAGGCTATTTTATGTTGCAGAGCAATGCGCTTTACTTTATAACAGTGACAGTAGATGTAAACATCCTCAGGACTGACTTCATTTGAGGTGATGAAAGTTCTCTCTGTGATGGTGTTCAATGGAAGAGTAATTATTCACATATGTCAGGTATCCCTTTGATACAATCATCAAATGATGCAAATCAGATTGAGGAATGCAAATCTATGAAGAAGGGAAGAACGATGTTTGGTTCTTCTTCTGAGGTCACAAACAAGATGAGCGGGCATTAAAGTTTAGCATGGGTTTATAAGAAGAAAATGTAGCACTGTAGTGAGCGGAACAAGAAGGCATCAGAATGTGGGAGAAACAATGGCCTTGAAATGGTGTACAGTGGTACCTCAGGTTAAGAACTTAATTTGTTCTGGAGGTCTGTTCTTAACCTGAAACTGTTCTTAACCTGAAGCATCACTTTAGCTGATGGGGCCTCCCTCTGCTGCTGCGCCTCTGGAGCACAATTTCTGTTCTCATCCTGAAGCAAAGTTCTTAACCCGAGGTACTATTTCTGGGTTATCAGAGTTTGTAACCTGAAGCATCTGTAACCCGAGGTACCACTGGATGCCAATCTAAGCCTTTCCTGTGGTTTATCTCTGTAGATCATGACATGAGTAAAAGTTGGCATAACTTGATATAAGATTCCCATTATGAACCATATGCACTCTATGATTTGCTGGATCATGGACCAATGAATGGGTGGCAAAGACCCTGCAGCCATGCTAGCACAGGTTACTGATGGGGAGAGCATAACTCTCAAACAAAAAGCACTTCCCTCTTGATCTGGGACTGAGGTGATACTTACTTCAAGACAGGTATACCCTTCCCTCCCTTTCTTTCTTCACTTCTAGCATGGATCTGTGACAAATCTCTCTCTCTCTCTCTCTCTCTCTCTCTCTCAACTTTTGAAATAGGCATCATTTTACTCTTTAGATCAAGGTGTGGATGCTGTGTGATTTGCTGCCCACAGTAATTGTAACTTGGCTATCTGAAGGAGCAACCATATATTCAGTCACTTTCATTTCATGTAATAAACCAATCTTTCTTTATTCCTCTTGTGCAAGAACGTCTTGGGGCATAAAATTAAGAGTAAACACACATTCATATCAAGCACAAGTTTTAATCTCCAACAAAAGGTCCTAAACCTCTTGGGTGGGTGTCTTCAAAACACATGAGTACTGGGCATGCATTGTGGATTCAGACACATTCCTTATATCAGCCTGAAGTACCTTCTACACTTTCCTGAGTATTCAAGTTTTCGTGTCTCTTGCTATGTCAGTGTGTTTTTAAAATTACAAAGTGCTTCTCAGAACAAATGGGATCCTTGCACGTTTGAGTAGAGCTTTGTTAAAAATGGCAGCGACGTATAAAGTTCTATCAAAAATAAAAGAATGCCCCCCAAAGTTCCCCCTTTTTGCCTTTCTCACATAATAGTCATCATACTCCTCTGTACTTCATAAATCTCTCCTATGCCCTCCTGATACGAAACAAATTCCTACATTGAGAAAGCACTCAGCAGAGAGAAGCCAACACAAACTGCAATCAGCCCTTGAAACAAAAAACTGTTTCACCAAAAAAACAAAGCAGCTTTTCATGTTTCAGAACCAAACCAAATGGGTGCCATAATTCTTCTGCCTTTGTCATGATTCAGCTCTAGCTATATTTTCCACTGTGTTGCCCAGCTAGCTTTTTAAAAACTATACAATTTCTGTAACAAGATATACTGAAAATATCCTCCCCTCCCACCCCCAAGAATAACACTATTGTGATGGAAAGGACTGAAAGGAAATATGATTCACTAGCTTTTGGGAAACTGGCTTGTGCTGAATGAAGAACACAAACCTATTGTTCTTTACAGATGAGTTGTGTCTTTTAAGCGGAGAACATGGATTCAAGATTTTCACTTGCCAAGTGACTTTGGGGATGTAACCTTGCTTTGTCTCTCCCCCCGTATGATTATATCATTTATTTTATTAAGTGAGACCATAGGTCCATGAAGGGATTAAACATAAAGTTTCATATCTCAGCCCTGCTCCTTCAGCTCCTTTAACATGATAGTTTGGGAAGTGACCATGGGACCTTCAGCATGCAAAGTATGTTCTCTACCAGTGGAGCGCTAAGCATGTGTTGTGTGCACTTCAAACCATTGAACTAGAATGGGGCTCTCTTTGATCAATTCATCCAGCAGAGGTAGTGACAGCAATATTGCTAGTTGATAGGAAATTCTAATTTTGCATAATTGCAGAGAAAGTATCAACGGGAATCAAATAGACTTGATATCCATTGTGTTTGCCTAATCCTTATGGAAACCATCAGCGTAGATGAGAGATGGAGAACCTGTGGCTCTGCAGATGCTGTTGAGTGCCAATGGTCAGAGATTATGGGAGTTGTAGTTCAATAGCATCTTGGGAAGTCACAGGTTCCCCATTCTTAGTTTTGATGAAAGACAGGTCAGTCTTTTTTCTTTCAGTGCTTTTAGCCAAAAATGCTGAGGAGAACCTATGTGGTCAGAGACAGTGTGCATCTGAATACCAGCTACTGGGGACAAATATCATGGGAGGAATATTTCCATCTACCCCACCCACTGCCCTTGGAAGCCTTGCAAGTTGCTGCAGGAAAGGGGCTGCAAGCAGCATCATGGAAGGGGTGTTTCTAGGACCAAATTGAAACTGTAACGCTCCCTTGTTATTGGATGCTGGATGTTGTTTATGTAATCATGTTATATTTATAGTTCTGAAATGTTGCTTTCTGTATGCTATTGTATTAGCTATTGTGTTGTGTTGTTTTGTTATGTTATCAGGGAATTCTTTATGCACTGTTTGGTTTTGAAATGTATTGTTTTATATGTTGTCAGCTGCTTTGAGCATCATTTTCTTCTGGTGGAAAAGCGGCATACCAATAAAATGAATGAATAATGAACACAGGAGAAAGTGATCGTTTTCATGCCTTGCTTGTCAGCTTCTGGTGGTAGCCAGCTGGTGGCTTTTGGAAACAGGTTGCTAAGACCAGATGGACCTTGATCTGATCCAGCAACTCATTTCTTCTGCTCATCATCATTTAACCTAGATGTACCCTTTTGTGTACTGATGTATCTGAATTAGATTTTACAGGGTTGCTGTAATTTTCAGCATTTGAATCATATTCTGGAATCTTATTCTTGACCTTTCAAACTATAATTAGATTTTTTTATGCATCACTCCTAAACCCAGTTGTGTATACCTAAGGCAGTGGATATCAATAAACTGGCACAACTGAGCACTGCAGTCTCAACAGGAGGTGTTAAACTCCTACAGAAGCTCATTCTCTCCCCACCCCACCCCCTCAATTCTTTTCTGTCTCTGGAGCACTGCTGGAATGGACTGCTGCTGCAATACAATCATTTATGATTTGTCTTCAAAATATAAATATGGTCGATTAAGTAACTTAAATGATCATCAAAGGTGTGCATAGCTTTTGGGGACAGACAAATGTATCAATTTTTGTTTCTATCAGTTTATTTTTCCTGTCTTAAGTTCAGTTCTTCACATTTCTGGATCAGTCCATGATTTTTTTAAGTCATCATAAAAATTCATCAGCATGGTATTGATCATTTCTCCTAATATATGCCATTTTGTATGCATTTTTGCCCGATACAAAGGTGTGGGTTTTTTTTACAAGCAATTTCCTCTAACAATGCATTTTACATGCTATTTTTACTAAAATGTACATTTTATGCATGCTTTTCCCTAATATGCTTATTTTGGTGCACATTATTTGGCTGGAGAACGCCATCAAAACATTCAGAGAGCAGCAAATTTTGAAGTTAGGTATTTTGGTCTGCATAATGTTTCAGAAAGTGAAAATTAGGTTCACTATTAAGTCCAAACCTCATTGAATTTCCATCCCATCCTTAATAGCTACTTCATTTTGCACTGATTCCTCCACTAGCATCTGCCACTGAAGCTACTTTTCTTATTGTCTAAAAGTTTTGGAAATTATATGCATATTCACATATGAAATAAGCGGAGGGTAAAAATGTCTGACTAGGCCCTTCAGCTGCCTGGTTCCCTTGTTGTTTAATCAGCAGGAGGTGAATTAAAATGGCTGCATTTCAGAGTCCCATAAGCCTCAAAGGCAATGAACCTCTCTTAGTTTTAAGAAACATTACAGTGCATGAAGGTGAAGCGACCTGCTGTGTTTTGGCTCAGAACAGGCAAAGGGTATAAAGCAAGTTTCTTTTGCCATTGTGTTCTCTGATGTTGAAGCAGCGGGAAGAAGTACTGTTGGACTGGCTGGGCTGACATAAAAATACATGGGGTGCCTATAATGCACAGAGAACTTGCAGTGTCTGGAGAATAGAGCCCGAACCTATTCATCAAGTAGATTTGCCACCAGCCACCAGGGCAACACACTTGAATGCTTAGCAGCTAGCATCTGACAATTTGCTTCCTAATATCCCTTAAAATTTGAATATCAGTTGTAGCTAATTTCATGTTATGCAAAGGCCTGCTCAGTCTGGCATGAATAACCAGGGAAAGGCAGAGTGGATGGGGGGGGGGACGTGGATAAAAAGCCAAGCACAATATATTCTTTGTGTATTCAACGTGGATGAAATATTTTATGAAGTTTGGTTCTCCTGCACATGGCAACTGTTCCAGGCACACTAAACTGCATGATTATTAAAAGAAAAATAAATTCCAAACTCATTTGTTTTGAAATTATGTGCGTTCCTTCTTTAGGATAGATAACCCATGCAAAAGTATTGACATAGGCTTTGTGTGCTCCTTTGACTTATCAGCGCCCCACATCACACATCTAGGTAGCCAATAATCACAGGCGGCTTTCGTGTAGCGGGTGTTTAAATTTAACTTTCAAATAAATGACCCTTTCTTGTGAAATCTGGAGTTCTTTCAGCGTGAGAGGGCTGTGCCACATTGGTGTCGAGAGGTCTAAACTGCTTCTAGGCTGATTGCAGTTATAAGCTATGAAGCAATTATTCAAACTGTCCTTTGAATCCACCACAGCTAATGTATATAATGCAAGTTTTCATTAATATACCAGTAATTTGAACAGAAACCGTTACGTGAAAATAAGGGCAATTTTGGAATTTGTGCTAAGATCTTGAGTTCGATTTCTTCTACTGAGCAGTAGAGGTGATGAGATATCTTCATCCTCAGCACATTGTTGGTACTAAACAAACATTTAATAGAAACTCTAAAATCAGAATAAGTGCATTGGTGCTATTAAGATTTTTATTAGTTTGTCCATTGGAGCTGACTTGCTCAAGCTCTAATTAAACATGATACAGGGAATTGGAAAGGAACTTACCACAGGCTAGAATAGCTTCACTTGTTGGGATGAGATCAAGCCACTAAGAACTCCCTCTCCAGAGGCGGATTTAGGGCAGTGCAACCAGTTCTGCCTCACTGGGCACTGAGTCTAGGGGACACTGCAGGGCATCACAACCATGATGTGTAGTGAATTGAGCAGAATGGAAGGTGGGAGGTGGGTGGCATGTTGGATTTCAGCCTCTAAACATACAAAAGGACATGGAGATAGGCGACTCCAAATTCAATTTTATGCTCAAATGAATGTCAAAGGAATATATATATATATATGGTGTATGTGTGGGAGACCTATCTTGGTCTAATTTATACGTAGGTGTCTTTTGGTAGTGATAATGATAACATTTATTGTCAAGATCACATTATTATCGCACAGGGTTTTGACCGCAGGGATTTGGCCTGGAAATGCAATTTGCTTTCCGCAGAGTTTTTACTCAGGCTTGCAAAAGTAAGAAGAGGCTTAAGTATATCATTACATGGAAATTATTCAGCATAGTGTGACTTGTTGTTTCCAAGCCAAAGGCACATTGTCCTGTGATAATGTGAAAGTCAATAGATTTCATTTTTACAAAAGCAGCTTTGTTCCTTTTTTGTTTTTCTTTTTTGCTGTTGAGATTTTAGAGTAGTTCAACTCCCTCTCTTTTGACCTGCCTGCACTCTCAGGAAGGCAATGTTGCCCTGGTTGTACTCAGGCTGCAGCACCAAGACAGAAATATCTAAGTGAAGATTACTTCACATGACTATGTAGTCAGTAGTGACACAGAATTCAGCTAGTGAACTGCGTAAAGGCTAGGACTGAAGGAGCCATGAGGCTTGCCCAGGGGGGATGGCTGACTAGCAATCTTGTGCAAATTCTCAGTTATTCACCCACGGAGCTCATCTGCACTTCCCGCAGCAAATATAGATAGATGACCTAGAGAAAATCCACTTGAACGTGCTTGTCTCTAGACTGGCATAACAGCAGAAGGCAGAGCAACAGGCTGTCCTGCCTATTTGCAGTGCAATAAATCAGAGCTACATTTAGGTAACTAGATGACTGCAGAGTGTGCTGGAATTTGGTCTCCTGATATTCTAAGGTAAAAAAATGGAGCCCCATTTTAAAACTTTCTTCTTCCTCAAAGTATTTATATTTCAATCTCATCTACCCAATTTTCAAGAATAAGTCAGGAAAATACATATTAGGAGTTTAAATTTCAAAAAAAATGCATCAAATCATTTGACACCTTAGGGTGAAGGATGGGGAATGAATGAATGAATGAATGAATGTGTCAGATCCGTTAGTGAGGATACAGGCCAATTAACTAACTTTATATGGAATGGATGTTTGTGTGTGCCATTTTGTCATTTGCCTCATACAGCAAAGTGCCTTGGGACAGTCAAGCTGTTTAAGCACCTTACACATAATTGTAACCTGGTAAAGGCACAGAAGTACATTGCAGTCATGCCAAGCAAAGTGTGTAAAGTAGAGGTGGGCTCTGCCACTGCAATGCCACCCCTCTGCCCTAAGAGCCATTGACTGATTGCGCAGAGGCATCCCGACTTACTGAAAGTAAGTAACCGGGGCATGGAAACACAAAAGATGGAGTAGATTAGCCTAAAGATTAAAACTTTTTGCAGATTATCAAAAGCTGCAGAAATGGTTATTTTAAAAGGAAACAGAATTCAATGTGCAGAACCCGTTGCTGGGCTCCATACATCTCCTATACACATAGAGGCTTATGACCATATACCCACAGCATGCGGAAGCTCTGAATGTGCAATCTGCCATTTATTTTTGAGAACAGATAGTACACATAGTGAGACTGTGCTCTATATATAAAAAGGTAAAGGACCCCTGACTGTTAAGTCCAGTCGCGGACGACTCCGGGGTTGCAGTGCTCATCTTGCTTTACTGGCCGAGGGAGCCGACGTTTGTCTGCAGTTTTTCCGGGTCATGTGGCCAGCATGACTAAGCCACTTCTGGCGAAACCAGAGCAGCGCACAGAAACGCTGTTTACCTTCCCACTGGAGCGGCACCTATTTATCTACTTGCACTTTGACATGCTTTTGAACTGCTAGGTTGGCAGGAGCTGGGACTGAGCAACGGGAGCTCACCTGATTGCGGGGATTTGAACTGCCAACCTTCCGATCGGCAAGCCCTAGGCTCAGTGGTTTAGACTATATATACCCATGTGCAAAAACTCTAATCAGCGAATGGAGAAGGCAAGCAGACATGGTTTTATTGTACCCCTGCATTCATTTCTATACCATTTGGACACTTTCATTGGGCTTAAGTTGGCTCTGCATGGATGCATTGAGCCCACATTTTTAAAAGATCACTTGGGTTGCATGAAATTGGTCTGAACTTTGCCTTAGTTGTCAACTCAGCCTTAACATTTGTATACAGAATTCCTACCCTTATACAATTCAATATCCCCTTAGCAATTCCAGCATATCAATTGGTTCACCATCCTGATCAATGGCGGCCTGTTAGTTGTCAAAAAAATAAAGATGCCCACCAACTTTCCTAGAACACTTACTGTGCTCCTACAGCCAGTAGAAAGCACTAGCCTCTAAGGAATGTTTTACACTACCATACAAATAAGCACTGTAAAACTGCCACTTTAACATAATCATATTAAAATTGAATTATTTTGTCACCTTTCTCTACTCCATGCATTTCATATTGAAGATTCATTTGAAAATATGTGCTTGTATCCCATGCTAGTCTTACTTAAACCCACTGAAATTAATGAACATGGCTAATTTAGGCCCATTAATTTCAGTGGGTGTACTTGGAGTAGAACTTTGTTGGAGACCACACACAGGTAATACACACAGGACCAAGTTCGTGGCTACAGCATTTCTTCTTCTTCCTGTCTCAATTTATTGAAGACAATATGGGATATTTCTCCAAAATTTTCTTCACAGGAAAGCCAGCAATCTTCTATACAGTGGTACCTCAGGTTACATACGCTTCAGGTTACATACACTTCAGGTTACAGACTCCGCTAACCCAGAAATAGTGCTTCAGGTTAAGAAATTTGCTTCAGGATGAGAACAGAAATTGTGCTCTGGTGGTGCGGTGGCAGCAGGAGGCCCCATTAGCTAAAGTAGTGCTTCAGGTTAAGAACAGTTTCAGGTTAAGAACGGACATCCAGAATGAATTAAGTACTTAACCCAAAGTACCACTATACTAGATTTGGCAGCTAGGCTCTGTTCATATCCCCAACTGGAATATGGTTTGCCCCTTCTTTTGCCCACTTCATTATATAAAAAAAGGAACTTATTCTGTTCACCAGCTTTTTCCACCCTCTTTCTGTGTAGCCCAAAGAGTATTGACACTGTTGCTAGGATGCTTCTTTGTGATGGACACATTGCAACAGAAACAATGATTTAAGCAACCTGAATTGCAGTCAGGAAGCTGAGATCGTTACTATAATGTGGCAGGCGGCAACAGCTGGAGACAGCATGATGTGCTGTTACTTTCTTGATTCATAGAAAAAAATGTCACTCACAGGATAAGTATAGGTGCGAAGATTTTTGTCACTTTTTGCCCATTCTGTGGGATGTGGAAGGTACATTTGCAGATTAAAAGGAGGCAGCCTTAGGTAATCTGTGCTTTAAGAGAAATTTCCTGGTAGCCAAAGGCCCCTTGGCTGGTAATCACTTCAGGGGAACAGACATGGCTAAGCTGGGTGGTTCCTTAGCTGAAATTAAACTGGGAAAGGGGGTTGTAAATACCACCAGCAGCCATGTTTTTCTCCATACAATTCTTCCTGAGAGTGAATGAACGTCATCAAACCCCATCAGTCCCAGAGAGACTTTTCTCAATTACACTCCCAGCATGTGAGGTGAAAGAAGCCTCACATTGTAGTTTCTTCATGTTGTGATCAACTGGATTATCTAGTTTCAAAGGACAGAAATCCTTTTTAGAATAACAGAGGCAACCCAGTAGCCCTTGGAACACCTCATAAGTACTTAAAAAAAATGTAGCCACTTGGTTTTTTTAAAAAGGGTTTTCTATTTAAAATCTGTACAGAAATGGGGCAGGGTGGACTTTGTCCCACCTCCCATGCAGAACTGGGATGGACCAGGCTTTAATAGGTGCTTCCATACTTGATTCCAACATATACAGTTTCCCCAGAAGGATACCGTGGATAATGGTATTGAAACGCACTGGGACATCAAATCAACAGGGACACCCCCCCCCATCTTGCTCATGCTATCAGTAATCATACAGGGTAGTCAGCTGGCATCCGTGTCAAGGGTGGGCCTGCACTTCAGCTGAAATCTATCTCATCCAACAGTGCCTGAAGGTGAGAGCATCTCTGCTGTGCAATGTTACAGTTAGTATAAGTTTTCTTCCTACTGAAACTAGAAGTCTTCCTCCCCATCACAAAAATATACAAGAGGGTGTTGCTAAGTCTTGGTGTTCAGTATTTCATCATTGGTTAGTTTAAAAAAAGATGGAGGCAGAGACCATATGGAATAAATAAATGCTAATTTAGCTGAAAACAGCACAAAAAGTGTGAGACAAGTGATGCCTATCACAAAATATACAGGAGGTCACCGCTAAGTCTTGGTGCTCAGTATTTCAGCTGGAGCAAGTGCAGTAAATGATGCAGATGATAATTACTTTCTTTTTATTGCATAGTAAATAGCTGTGTACAGTCTCTCATAAATAGCTAGAGTGCTGCCCTGAAGCACATAAATCTTAAGGAGCATTTTCCCTGCCCCACTAATAATCCTTGTAACATGCAAGGCAGGCATCTTTCTCCAGCTGCCTTTTGCCCTCATAACCCACTGGAGTTTGCTACCAGGCTCTGGAGGAAACAAGCTTGCAGAAAATCAGGAGCTACCTAATTGGTGCATCTAATCCACTCCATGGAAGATTTTGTGCTGTTGTTTGTCTGATAGGCTTTAGTACTCAGTGTTCAGCAGGGTGGGTAGTGGGCAGGGCACTACACTGAACACATCCCAGTGAGGAATCCTTATCATGCTCCTATCCTATAAAAGTCAGCTGGCAAAGAAGTAGGTCAACCTCATCATGTACCACAGTCATCTGCTTGGCCTTCCCAGCATAGAGCTTTGGAAGAAGGCCTTGATTATCTGTGGGGTTAATCTACATGGACTATGTCAAAGGATTCATTCATACTGAGTTGGCCAGTGACCAAAGTATCTGTCATTTGGGGTAGACTCTTGGATTTGCTGAGTTTACTGCAAACATACTGGTATCTGTAAGAAATGGAGCTGTCTCCCAGGCACCCCCCAAACTGTTCCACTGAAATGGAGACAATAAACAGCATGAAGTCTAGCATTTCTGGCTCTCTTTCTGATGAGAACCACACAGGTGCACACAAAATGGCAGAGAATGGAATTAACCAAAGCACTGTTACATGCCATCCCAATCTGCAAGCAGTGCGAGATTCCAGAGGTACCGGGCACACTTACCAGGGGCTATTGGAACCATGGAACCTTTTTGGAACCATGAGGCACAACGGAGTCTGTGGTGTTTTTATTATATAGGGTTTATTTACACATATATACAACCTGAATCTAGATTGAGAGAATGCAGAGCATCCACATTCCAAAAAGGTTCTGTTCCTTCCATTGCTGCAGCCTCAGATCCCAAACACTGTGTCTGACCTTCTCTTGTGTTCCTACCCCCTCAAGCTTGCAAAACTCCCACTCCCCCCCCCGTTCACTTATATAATCCAAATTGAAACCCCACACCCTTTAAACCATTTTGTCCCTGCCCATTAACTCACAGCTGGAGGAGGGGCCCCACCTTACCTTGTCTGGCATAGTCTTTGTCCTCCAATGAGGGCACACTCAGGCTGGGCTGGCTTGTGTGCATAAATTGAATCCAGCAGTGTTTGGCACAATTTAATCAAACCTTGATTAATTCCAACTTTTACTAAATCCAGGAATTATGGAGAGAATCTAGCACCCAGGAGCTTAGGAAAACCTCCTCTTGACTGCATGTATTGATAGTTGGCATTAGTTGCAGAATGCCTGGATTTATTGACATCTTATATCTGGATCTCTTTTCAGTGAACTCAGAGCAAAGGGAATACATTCCTATCACACCTCTGTATCATACAATAGGGCCACTGCCAATCCCTACAGACCGACAGTCAGTGGGACTAAAATAAATCCTATTAAGGTTTATGTAAAATGAAATTGGCAACACAAGGAAACATTTCCTATTTTGTTATGCTCATCTACATATGCTTATGTAGTGTAATTAACCTTTACCAGGAAATAAATACATATGTATTAATAAAAAGAAATATACACACATATTGGGTTTTTTGAGGGGGAGGAGGTTTGAGAAAACAAAACAAAACAAAACAAAACACATTTTTTTTGCAGAAATCTGCAACATTACAACAAAGGAGCTTGTCTAATATCTGTGAGCAGGGAGGTCCACAGTGCAGGTGCTGTCACACGGAAAGACTGATTCCTTATGAGTGCAGAACAGGCATTGGGTGGCACTTGTAAAAATGCCAGTTCCAAAAACCATAGTTGTCAAGTGTGCATATATTGGGTAAGGCAACCCATCAAGTAGACTGGACCCAAGCTGTTACGGGTTTTACATTCTAAGAGTAATACGTTGGATTTGGCCTGATGCGAAATTGGCAGTCAGTATGCATTTTTGAGCCAGGGGTGTCAAAATCTGATGGCGTCTCACTCCTGTCAGCCATCATGCTGCAACATTCTGCTACTGGCTGCAATTTCCAGACCAAACACAAGGGAAAGCCTCACAGAAAGGGCACTGTAATCCACACTGGAAGTCACCAGTGCTTGGACTACTGTGGTCAAACTCTCCTAGTCCTTGGACAACAGCAGCTGTCATACCAATCAATGTTGGTAAAAGGTGCTCCCAGGGTGGAGAATTTAGAGAGCCCATTTACATACAGCTCAAAAGTAAAGTGTAAAACTTCTGGTTAATTTTCTGCATTCACTTTAGGCATAGCATCCAGCACAATGTGATTCTAAACAGATGGTCTTCTGTAGGAGTACAGGTTATATTGCCTACAGTATATCTCGAGTAAAACCTATTTTCTTTTACCCCAAAAATGTTCAGTATAATCTTCAGATGAAATGCAACATTTCATTCCACCCACCTCCATCACCAGAGTACATTTTTGAAATGTACGTGGGGAATAATGATGGAATATTTTTGAGGGTTTTTTTTTTGTGTGCTAACCATTCCCTTGCTCCAATAAAGCTAAGTAAGCTATTGAAAAATATTGTCTGAGCTGAGCAAGGGAGAGTTTAGAAAAGTGGAAAATTCTTTGTGATAATTGCATTCAAACATCCGTAGTTTGGGGACCAGGGTATAGCAATAAGGTGCCTGTACCTGGAGAGCAAAGACCCATATGATCAAAAACTACTTTCTGCAGGGGTCTTTCTCACAGGGAACTCAGCCATGTAGCTGATCCAGTTGAACCTGTTGTCCTTTGGAAAGGGAGAGAAAAATAAGCATTTTGGAGCTTTTTCTTTTCTGTGTCCCAGGCACCTAAGGCTTGCTGTAGGCTGGTTGGGATTACCAGTGATGAATAAGACACAGGAGACATTTGTTGGGGTAAATTAGGCCACAACTTTATTGATAACAGGTGTAAACCAGTTTGGCAAAGGCACTGGGGAAGTTTCTGCCCTCAACCAGTCCACCTGCTGGTTGAAACCAGGTGGTGGGTCGGTGCTGGCATGAGGGCCATGCTTGACATGGATCAAGTGTGACATTTCTGCCTGTGCTGCTTCTTGGAAGGGATCCTGTAGCCCAGGCATGTCCAACTCCCAAGAGACTGCCATCTACTTCCACTATAAAAAAACCCGGCACTTGTTGAGCCACAGTTGTTGAGCTTCTTGGGGGGAGGAAGACCCAAATTTGTTGTGCTTTTTTGGGGAGTATTCATCAAAGTTGTTGAGCTTTTTTGGGGGGGGGATGATCGATCAGGATCATGTGATCAACCAGGTTTGATCAGGGACGCCCCACGATCGACCCGTAAATCGTGATCAACTAGTTGGACATGCCTGCTATAGCCCATTGGCCTCAGTGTGGGCTCCTAGACAACAATACCCCTTCCCAGACCCTTTAAATGTGGTGCCTTGATGTTAAAGGATACCACCCAATGCTTTATCCACCAAAGTTGTGATGATTTGCTATGAGGCAGGTGAAATCCCTGAATACGGTGACAGAATATTCCATTGCAATGTCCTCAAACTGTTCAGCCTGCTCATCACTAGTCTGAACCATGCATACCAAGAATAGGGTGGGTGATCGAATGGGAAGAGGGCTGGCACCGGGTGCTATTCCCTTTTAATAAGTAGAGGCAGTTGCAGTTGTTGCCAAGCCCTCGCCCAGCCCCCTAGCATGCTGCCAATTGGAAAGCCAGTTTTTGCACCAAGAAACACACAGCTGGAAGGGGAGTTCTTGCATCCTCGGCCCTGGCTGTGTGAAGTTTCCTTTCTGAGCCTTGATACCCGGGCCGCTGCGAGCTGTGCTGGGCAGGAAATGTGCAGTTCATCAAAAGCAGGGGACAACCAGCTGGTTGGTGGGCATTTAGGAAGCATTGGAGAAGGGGCTTTGTAGGTACGGTTGATTGGCTGTACCTGCAAAGGCCCCTTTCAGCCAAGTCCCACCTTTACCTACCCCTCACCTGACATCATACGATGCCAGGTGTAAAGCATAAGGGCAAACAGCCTTGTGGGTTAAATCAGGAAGCCTGGAGGCTCAGATTAGACTGTAAGCTATAGGGTTGCAACAATGCAGCCCTCTAAGATTTTCTCCTGTGAAAGGTATTCCCACATGGCTGGAACTAGATTTAAAACCATATTTGAATAATAGATAGCATATACATACCAAAAGATGAGCTCTGTGGATTAGACCAAACTCTGTTTCATTCATCATCCTGCATTCCGCAGCTGCCCCTGGGAAATCCACAGTTAGGATTTGACCACAGCAGCTATTTCCTGCTTTGCCTTCTCAGCAACTGATATAAAGTTTATTAGAATCTCCCTCCCCTCACCCCCAGGATTAACATTTCAACTATCTATCAATCCTTAGCCGTGTTCCAACTGCATATTTTCAGGGGGAAGTGCAGTCTCAGTAAACAAAAAGGAAAAAAAGAGACAGAGAAACGTCAGGGACTCCCGTATTAAATGGCTGAAGCATAGTAAAAATGGCAGTTTAGATCCCACCCCAAGTCATTGGCTTGTGGCTATCCAAATGCTGCACTTGGGAAAATATTTGGATTCTGAAATTGTCCTCATTTCATGCCACATGGAAGTTTGAATTTGTGACCGTTAATCCCAATGTTGTGAATTTTACTGTTGTATACCTGGAATGAAAGTCTCCTTGGCCACACTAGACCTTTCATAGACGCCAACTCTTAGGGGCCGAGGTCCTTTTGACTCCCCTAAAATATTTGAGGGGACTGCTCCACCCCAAAAAGTTGATGGACATTACCTTTCAAACGGTGTGTGTGCACTGCATCTTGCGATCGATTATGTGGGGTAGGGCTTACCTGCCCCCCCAATATTTTATTTAGGTTGGCACCCCTGAAGCCTTTGATTACCAGATGGCCCTGGGAGAGAAATTAGAAGCGTCTAGAAGAAGAAGAGAAGAAGAGTTTGGATTTGATATCCTGCTTTATCACTACCCTAAGGAATCTCAAAGCGGCTAACATTCTCCTTTCCCTTCTTCCCTCACAACAAACACTCTGTGAGGTGAGTGGGGCTGAGAGACTTCAGAGAAGTGTGACTAGCCCAAGGTCACCCAGCAGCTGCATGTGGAGGAGCGGAGATGCGAACCCAGTTCCCCAGATTACGAATCTACCGCTCTTAACCACTACACCACACTGGCTCTAGCATGGTTTCTAGCCATGAAATCACCAAGACATCTTTTTTATTATTATTTCTTATTCTGCTCCATCTTATTCTTATTCACTCCATCTTTCAAAGGCATACCCATATTTCAAAGATGCTTTCAAAGTCCTCAAACCATTGGATATCACTATATTTGCATACTGTTTTGCACATAGGTTATTAGACTGAGACTGAGAAGAAACATTGTTATTGGAATTAGCCGAAGCAGCAAATAAAATACTTCTCCTGTCCAAGCCAGTCCCATGTTGAGGCATTTATTAATATTACTCAGAATATTAATTAGTGGGACTTTAACAAACAGCCACACAGTACTGCCCCAGCTACAAATTTCATGCATGTTTACACCATATCAGCTTGTGTTATATCCTGTGTAAGGCAAAAAAACATAAATAGAACTCTCAGGCAGAAAGATATACCCCTTTCCTGCAGCTAATTGTCATCACACTGGCATTAGTCTTCTGGTTCCCATTTACCCAGGGATTTGATGGCTGGAAGTTCCTAGCAACCTTGAAATTATTAGCTGTGAGAGTATGTGATTCTTTTTAGATGTTTTGTTATTTTATTGTTATTGTACAAGGCTGATGTGTTTGCCTCCCTGGGCTCCTTTGAGAGCAAGAGCAGGATATGAATTTAATAAATAAAATGAAATGAGATTATACATGGTGTCACATAATATCCAAGACTTCAGGGAAAAGAGTGCTAGAAGTGACCCCATCACTATCTGTATGAGTATTTGCTCAGCATTTGGGCATCATTTGTAAAGTGCATTCAGGAGAAAGCACCAACTGGCTATTCAGTTGGTTTAGGAGACATGACTAGACTGTCTCTTGCCAACAGTGATGAGATCCTGGTGACTCTAGGCTGCAGTTCAAGTTCCTAATGGGCATTTTAAGCCACAGGTAATTGCTATGTGCCATGAAATGCAATAGCAACTTTACAAAGGAAACTTGTCTTTGGATATCTGACTGTTATTTGGACCTAACAATGAGCTATAAAGACTTAAAATCTTGTAACTGATTGCTGCTTCGAAAGAACAAAATGAAGCCGTTGGTCAGATGTGGAGGTTAATTTTGAAAAGCATCACTTCATCATGTCTCTTAAATTCAAAAGGTCCTCCATTTTGGTCTTCACCCTAAAAGAAAAAACAGGATAAATGTGTAGCTCTGTTACTGTATTGTTGTCCCCCCCCCCCACACACATCAAAAATGGATTCGATCCCCATGGTAACTCTACAAATTGCACAACAACAATGAAAAGTAAGCGGCGCTACTAATGTCTCTAAAGTGGAGAGGTGGAATGGTGACTCACTGTTTCTGAGCTGATACCATGTGCGTGGATAAGGTCACAAATGTAACAGGCCATAAAAGGAGAGATGAGTGTAGATCAATTCTTCATGTTGTGATCTGTTTGCTTCATTGGCTCAGTCCTGAAATTCAAAGGCAACCCTGGGCATCTCACGGGTATCTGGAGCAACTACAGAAAACAACCAGCATGCATTTTAAAAAATCATCTGTTCTAATTGTATTTCTGTCGTTAGATTTGTAGCTTTAATCTGTAAACAAGGACATCATAAGGGATACAGGTAATTACATACATTAGATTGGAGAAACCATGCCAAAGGAGATGAATTTTGTTTACCCTCTTGAATTTGGCAGGGATTGGCTTTTTGTTGAAGAGTCTCTGGAGAGCTATTGTCTTGGCCTGGAGAGGACAAGTAAAGGATTTGCTTCTTCACAGATAAGAGTGTAGCAATCAAACAGAGCAGACACAGGAAATTACAACAGATGGGGACACCTGCCCCCAAATGTAAAGAGCTAGAATAAATGTTGAGTGAATCCAGCACTTTGGGAGTTTAATCCACTCCACTGGGAGAACCTGAGAGGAAACCATTGAAAAAACAATCACAGCTGCTTTCTTCCTTTGCTCACCTAGTCCAAACCCAAAACTGATTTAATATTCAACAAGGATGAGAAACATATTTTAGTATTTTAACCATACAAGTCCAAAGCATGTTTACTCACCACCTCAGTCATCAACTCAGATGCCAGTGACATCTTGAAACCAAAATTACATGACAAGATGCTTGTCCCTTCCCACTCAGGCCGCTTTGGCCGCCATCTTGCTCACTTCATCACATGGGGCCTTCCTTTGCTGGATGAGTGCACTTCTTGGAGAAAGCAGGGGGGAAATAAGGTGCCAAAACTGCTGTGGCATGTTTTGGCAGAAGAAAAGCCCTGGAAGTAAGTCACAGTGAGCTCTTAAGTAAGTCACACTAAGCATTGAAGCTTACTTCTAAGGAGAGATGGGACAATCTGTCAGTTTTTCTTTCACTCAGTTTCTCATTTTTTCCAGTCTTAAGTCCAGCTTTTCACATTTCCACATCAGTTGGTGATATTTTGTTAAGCTATCATGAAAATTCATCAGCATTTTAATCATTTCCTCCCTCAGAGACACATTTTTGTATGCAGCTTTGTCCACATTTTGCAAAGCAATTTCTATGATATAATATGTTTGTATGTGCTATTTTCACGAATATGTTTATTTATAGGCATACTTTTCCCAGGCATATGCATTTTTGTACTAGGCTGGAGAAATAAATTTCAAAATTCAGAGAAGTGCGAACTTGGAAGGGTTTCTATCAGTTTGCATATTGTTTTCAAAAAATAGAGATGAGGAAGGTTCACCTTGAAATGCAAGCTGGATCACATTTCTTCTCCATCCCTACTTCTAGGGAGTTTCAGAAGTCTATTTACTAGAGAGCTTCCCACTGAACACAGTAAGATATTGAGTCAACATGCACAGGACTGTTTAGAATTTCAACGTAAGACATATGTATATGCAACTCAGTTGGATTCAAAGGCCAGATGTTAGAAATCCAGTCCAGTTTCCTGATTCAGGCTTGGATCAGATAGCTCCCTCACTCCCCAATTGTTAATCCTGCTGCGTTCCAGAAGCTGAACGGGCCTTTTTCACTCATGTAGACTAGTTCCCACATGATTTTGAACCATGACCTTCCAGGAGTCTACATGGAGTCTACATGAACAGAGAAGGCTGCCTGCTTCAGTCATTTGCACCCAACTCATGGGAAGCAACAAGGATAACAACAGGGGGTAGGGCTAGCCCTCTGTCCCTGTAATTCTAATAACATTCAGGATTTGAACACTCAAAACGGGAGTTTAGTGGATGACCCAGAGAAGGAGTTCCTGTGAGTGGAGTAAAGGATAGGGTCTGATTGCTCCTCCAAAAGCAAGTATTTCCAAAACTACAGAAGCAAACCGTATAATGCTGTGTGCAGTAGTTCACTTGAGCCAATTAAGCGATGTCTGAAGGACACTTAATTCCAGCATTTATTTCTATGGAAGATGCCATTAAAAATTCTGTGATCCTGTTTCTTTAAGCAGCCTACAAAATGCTCTTAAATAAATATGCCTAACTGAAAAATGCACGTTTTCATACTTTCCCCTCCTTCCTTCTTTGCACTCCAAAAGCTAGCTATAATTAACGTCGTTACCGTCCACTAGTTCAGTTTCAGGTTTTTCACTAATAGATTTTAAGACCCAACGGAATCATTATAATCTTACATTTTGACCTCCTGTGTGTGTGTGTGTGTGTGTGTGTGTGTGTGTGTTACATAAAGAGATACTGGTGCTTAGTGGACCATTGATTTCGGTAGTGTTTCATACACGAGGGATAAATTTAGAAAATTATGCTTATTAGTTTAATCAGGTACTTCTCCTGCTATTTGAAGAGAGCCAGGAGTAGGAAGGGAAATGGCACTTCCGTTCTTGCTAGGTGGATGACAGCATCAGAAAAATATACTGATTTTTTCTGTCATATATACCAGTAGCATGAAAAAGAGTGCTCTGATATAGGCATAGAGCTCTAAGCAAGGAAGAGGCTCTCCATTCTCTTGAGCAATGGGGACAGCTCTGGGTGCTGAATGAGTAAGCAAGACACCTCTGAAGGAGAGAGGTGTCTGCACCCTTTTTGCTGCTGCCATCTCAAGACAGTAGGAAGCACTGGAGAAGAATTTGAGCCAGAATTTTTAGATTTCAGCCCAGATCAGGCTGTAATCAAGAGCTGATTACAGATTAAAACAGTTGCTATAGGCATTCACAGCTAAGGAAGCCCTCCCTTGGCAAACAGTGAATGACACACTTCCTGGCATCTTGGAAATTAACCACTATTAGGAGATGCTGTAAAATATTTGTGGGGAAGGAATGATGTATCAAGGGTAATCCTGATCTCACACAATTTTGTCTGCACAGACAACTGCAATGGGATGAGAGAGAGCACTTGGATCCATTTGAATTGTGTAAACCTAAATTTCATCGGATGTGCTTGAATGCCTCTTGCAAAATACAGACAGTCTGGAGGGGTCCATCATCTCCTGTCCGCCACCAGAGCACCTCTGCTCTTAATGCACTGCTGCCACATTGAGCATGCAGCCTCTCAGAAGAACTATCTCTGTTAACAGAGTCCGTAGGCATGCATTTAGTATTTTTTGAAGTTTGTATTTTTAAACTAAAGTTTAGTTCTTTTTCAGGGACGAGGGTGGTGCTGTGGTCTAAACCACTGAGCCTAGGGCTTGCCGATTGGAAGCTTGGTGGTTTGAATCCCCACAATGGGGTAAGCTCCTGTTGCTCAGTCCCAGCTCCTGCTAACCTAGCAGTTCGAAAGCACGTCAAAGTGCAAGTAGATAAATAGGTACCACTCCGGCGGGAAGGTAAACGGCGTTTCCGTGTGCTGCTCTGGTTCATCAGAAGTGGCTTAGTCATGCTGGCCACATGACCCGGAAGCTGTATGCCAGCTCCCTCGGCCAGTAAAGCAAGATGAGCACCGCAACCCCAGAGTCTATCGCGACTGGACCTAAGGGTCAGGGGTCCCTTTACCTTTTACTAGTTCTTTTTTTAAAAAAGAAAAAGCAAAGTTCAGTAAAGTTTTGGCTTCTTCAGTTTGTTCGATAACGTCCTTTATGACTAAGCATGTATTCAGTAAATGTTTGCCTTTGAAATTAAATAAATTAAATTCAATTCACTGGGTGCACACCATAATTAAATGTGCCATGCATGTCTATGGCCTCATCCACAGCTCAGTTTAGGGCATTCAGCTGCATACTCCACCTGGCTCCTTGGCATATAACTTTTCCTCGCAGAGGCAGGTGCGGAGCTGCACACTGAGGACATGGCAAAAGTGGTCTGTTGGATGGCCATGAAGGTCCACTGTTTTTTTCAGGACAGTGGCACACTGAGCATGAAGGCTCCCTGGTGGGAAAGCCATTATAAGCTCTTTCATGTCTCCTAGAGCAGCCAAACACACCATGAATATAAATGCTAAAAGATAAGGAAGCATGTGCAGATGTGTCAATCAATGGTTTAAACCAGGTTGTAGAGATAGTAACTCAAAGGTTTATTTCTTTTATTTTATCTCATTCATACCTCACCTTTCAGGACAGCTCCTTACAAGGCAGCGTACATATTTCAAAAGCAATAAACATGACATAATCAATAAAAGCAATAGAATAGCACATAACAAAAGACAGTGCTAAAATGTGGTCTTTAAGAATCACGCTGGCACATACAGATTAAAACTAAGCAAAAGGGTTTTCAAAGCATGCTTAGCCACGTAGTGAGTGGAGTGTGTTCTGGGTTTCCCAAGGAAGGGAATTCCATCAACTGCGTGTCATGGCAGAAAAAAGCCCTGTTTCTGGTACTCACCAAAGAGCCTCGTTCAGCAGGAGACCAGGGAGCATGACGTCAGATGAGGATCTTAAAACCTGGTTGGTTCATATGAGAAGAAGTGGCACTTTAGATAACCAGAACCAAAACCAAATGTTTGGTTGAGATTTGTGGAAGTAGGTGCTTCTCCCCCACTGGTTCCCAAACTGTTTACAAAGATAAGGTATCCCTTATTGCATATTAATTTTTCCGGAAGACATACAAACAGACACTGAAGAAATGATCACGGGAAGGGACTGTCTGATGGTTTTGCACAAATCCTCTGCTCAAGAGACAGGAAAATTCTAACTATTCCCAGGTGTTCCATAGAGGTTGCATGCCTAGTACCTCCTGTCTGGGTTCAAAGGACATGGGCCTTCTGATCTGATGGTGCTTAGCACCTGTTATCATCCCTGGTATGTTAGAAGATTCGAGCTAACTTTTTAGCATACAGTTGAGCGTTTTAGTCATCTCTCATCTTGTACTTAGATTTCCTACATCAGAATATTGTCATTTGGCTTTCCAGCAACTGCTAATCTCGGCTGATTCCAGCAGGATCAAGATAGCGTTCCAGCTGGCTGTAATCATTTGACACACAGGGCATATGTTTACAACAGACATTTAAGCTTGCTTAATAGTAATTTTTCTCTGCAGGCACTGTAATACAGTGAAGGCTGGTGTGTGTGTGTGTGTGTGTGTGTGTGTGTGTGTGCGCATGTATGCTAGGACTCTCTAATCCAGGCATAGACAAACTTGGCCCTCCAGATGTTTTGGGACTACAACTCCCATCATCCTTAGCTAACATAATGCCCAGGATTCTTTGTGGGAAGTTATCAAAGCTAAACTGGTATAAAAGCTGCTATAAGTTTGCAGTATAGATATTACCACGGATTAGGAAAAGCAAACTTTAAAGAGGTTAGAGCATAAAACCAAAACCGTGTTTATGTGTGTTTATGCACAGGACTGGATAAAGAAAGAAGGCCACATGGCATGAGTAGATTTTATATGATGGGGTGTTTAAAATATCCCTTTTTATTCACCTCTGAAGGAATAAGCAGATAAAATTCAGGGGCAGGGTGCTAACAACTGAAATCTCCCTTGGCAAGTGTTGTAGTACCTTGGCAGGGGAACTTTAGACTGCAATCAGCTCTCTCATCTTATTTTTTCAAGGGTAAAGTTCATCATCATTTTTTTTAACCATTTCCTCATGAAATATGTTGTTGTTGATCTTTCCTGAAGACTCATTTGAAGCTTCCGTTTTTATCTGACGGTCTGGATTTCAAAAAGGAATTTAGTACTCTTCAATTTATGTATTTTCTTTTTCACAGAAGAGGGTAGACCTTTATCTCAATTCCGCAATTGTGCAGAAACAGGATAGTGTTAGGATACTATTTGGTTAAATCCTGGGCACATTCTTGCTGGATCAGGAACCAATATCAAAGGAGGTGAATGAACAGACATTCAGAGTCAAGTCATTGAAACACAATCTCTACCTGCGCTGTGGCATAGGATAGGGATGTGGATCGAAATCCAATTGGTCTTGAAATATAGATACAAATGAGTTTCCCATTAGCTGTTTCAGGGCAATAGTTGATTATGACTCTCTTTGGACTGTGGCCTTTTCTGCAGGTTTTATGCTATTTTATTTCTGGCATTCTGCTGTACCATCTGCCTGTTTTGCTGCATCTGTATTCACTTATGTTCAGCTTTATATCCACTTTTGAATTTATATTATACTTTGATTGTCATAGCTGCAATTTTATCTTTCAGATTTTTTTTTAATTGTATGAATACATGAGCTGGAGACTAGTAATATGTGGTGCTGTATATTTCTCTCTCTCTCTCTGTGAGAGAGAAACAGCTTTTGTATCTATTGAATTTGAATCCAAGAAATAGTGAGGGCTAATTCTTGGAGAGGTTAATTCAAAACTGGGGAATTTTATCGATTCATTGTGGGTCAGTAAAGCTTCAGTCTTGTTTTTGCACCACAATGGATCAGAAAGCCTAATATGATTAGGAAATACATTTATTTTAGCATAGAAGGTACACAAAATTATATGCAGAACAGAAATAATATACTCTAAACCAGAAAGGGAAGTTGGGGAAAGTCATGGGGGGGGGGTAAACTGAAAATGTAAAATGTAATTTGAATTTTCTGAGTATGTTAAAATTTGGTGGGGAAAATAATTATTTACCAAAAAAAAAAAAAAAAGGAAAAAAAGGGGGGAGCCTAATATGATGTTATATGACCTTTAACATTTCCAATAAAGTGGAACCTCTACTTACGGACATAATCTGTTCCGGAGGTCCATCCGCTGGTCGAAATGGTACACTAGAAGAGGCGTCTTGTGTGCATGTGCATTTGGTGGTAGCGTGCTTCTGCGCATGCGCAGACGGCGGCAGCCGCTTCTGCGCACACACAGATGGCAGAAGCCGCTTCCGCATATGTGTGAATCATGGCAAACCCGGTGTTTACTTCTGGGTTTGCTGCGGACGCAACTTGGAACGTCCGTGAGACGAGGTGTATGTAAGTCGAGGTTTCACTGTACTGCTGAAGACACCAATCCAGAATGTGTTCATGTAGCGGAACCAGGTTTCTGGATCTGAAAGTAGATCCCACAGTACAGTCTAAAGGTGGAAAGATAATACCAAATGCAGGAATGTTGAGAAGTGTGGGATATATTTTGGCAATTTAAACAGAGAAAAATCACTTGCCTGTGACTGACTTAGGCCAATAAACCATCTTCCATACGTTGTAAAGCAGGAAGATCATGCAACTTCCCTCTGGTTTTTTAAACTGGGATATATAAGAAATTCATACACCCAAAAAATCCATTGCTATTGAATCCTTTCTCTGGGCGCAACCCAACTCTAGTACAAAATGACCTCACATCTACCACAGCAAGTTCCCAGACATATTTGTTTTTTGGACAGTGCTACCAGAGCAAGAGTTGGAACCTTTATGATATCAAGCCTTGCTCATATTTCTTTCATTTGCTAGATTCTTCTCAGGAGCAATGTTCTTTTTTATGCTATCACCTGTTCTAGGTAAAACATTAGGTTTCCAGGAATGAGCCTTTCTAGTCTTTTGAGGTCTGTCTGCAGATATCAGCCTTGCTTCTCCATTGCTTTCCCAGCCTTCATGCAGAAACCACAGCAGCAGCCTGAAAACTGTGCAGTAGTTAAATCTAAGTTGACCCTGTCATTCTTTTGAAAAACGCTCTTTCACATGTTTGCTAGGTTAGGGCTTTCAGTGTCTGAAATGGCTGCATGCTCCTTTATTGCCTAGAAACCACACCGAGGGACTAACAGGAAATTAAAGCAGCCCTTTGGGAGTGGATGATCGGGCGTTTAATCGTGCAGTTGCTGGATGGTAGTTTGAATGAGGACTGGAAGGCAGTTTCCTGGGTTAATGCAAATAAGAATATGAGTCCTGAAGTGCTAAAAATTAATTGGACACTTTCAGGATTAGAAGCAGATTCCCCAACAGCAAGGCAGTTTATTAGCAGGATGGAAATGCTTTTTTCTTTTTCTTTTAATGTAGCTAAATTTCCCTGTGCCTCAAGCTGCTAGTAAACATTACTTCCTTTCACTTTGGAAATGAAATCAAACCAGGTCACTTTCACTTTTTTTTTAATTGTCAGTTTCCCTTTGTTGTGTTTTTAATAGATCCCTACAGCTACTGTTTCCTTCTCCTTCCCAGATCTAACATATAATGTTGTTGCAAAGGTTTGCTTCATTTCAAATGTTTTGTTCTTCACCTTTCTGGGGCATATTCTGGGTAATTCTTTATCCTGGATAGGTGCAGGTCGTTTTCCCCCTTCCAGTCACAGTATCTCTCTTTCCTTCCTAGTTCCCACCCCAGCCTCTTTACAGATTCCAATTAAAAAAGGCAAGACTTCTGTCAGCATGCCTCATAGCCTGACTTGCAACAGACATTATCATTCTGCTAGGAGAGATTCCTTTCATTGTGATTTGTAACGACCAGGAACTACTATTCAGTTAAGCGCTGCAAAACTCCTAAGTGTGCCTTGAGCTGTGGCAGTCAGAATTATGGTTTCTTGTCATGGTTGCAGGGGCATCGCAAGGGGGGTGCAGGGGGTGCAGTCCACCCCGTGTGTCATGCCTGGGATGTGTGTGACAAAATCCCTCTGGGTGGATCTGCGTGGCAGTGCTCGCACCCCTGGCCGGCGGATATTCGCGATTGGTGCGATCGGTGTCATGAAAACCTGCCCGCTGACCACACAAATATGCCTGGTGATCAGCTTGGCACCCCCCCCCCAGTGTGCAGCGCTTGCACCCATGGCTGGCAGGGCTCACATGTTTTTATGTGACTGTCGGTCAGATTTGCGCAACCTGCGGGGCATATCTGTTTCGCAGCCAATCTTCCCTAAAAAAGGTCAACATTGGGGTAAGGTAAAGGTAAAGGGACCCCTGACCATTAGGTCCACTCGTGACCGACTCTGGGGTTGCGGCGCTCAACTCGCTTTATTGGCCGAGGGAGCCGGCATACAGCTTCCAGATCATGTGGCCAGCATGACTAAGCCGCTTCTGGCGAACCAGAGCAGCGCACGGAAACGCCGTTTACCTTCCCACCACAGCGGTACCTATTTATCTACTTGCACTTTGACGTGCTTTCGAACTGCTAGGTTGGCAGGAGCAGGGACTGCGCAATGGGAGCTTACCCTGTCGCGGGGATTCAAACCGGCGACCTTCTGATTGGCAAGCCCTAGGCTCTGTGGTTTAACCCACAGCACCACCCATGTCCCATAACTTTGGGGTAACCTCCTTTAAATAAAGCTCAACAACTCTGGACAACGTTCCCAAAAATTGCAATGTGAGGAGGCAACAAAAAATTATTTGCACCAGGTACCAACTGAGCTTGTTATGCCTCTACATGGTTGTCATGGTTGCTTTGAGTTGGGTGGGAAGAAGGCTACAATCTTATACTAGCTATACAAAAAGACCCCAAACAACACCTGATTGAGCCAAGGTAGTAGGCTTTCCATGTTATTCAAGAGAGAGAGAAAGGCTTTTGGACTTCATAAGACTGTAGATCTTTACAGAAGTAGATCTTTACTGCAGTGAGTTCAGCTGGTCTTGTGACAGGTGGAAGAAAAATGGTTGTGCGTTGAAGAGAAACACATTATTTTGTCATATGCAAAATGTTGTCATCTCTGCAATTTGGAAAAGCACAATTACTATCATTCCTAATTAAACTGTGTCTACACAGATTTCATTTTTAATATGCTGTGAATTGTTGATTTTGGGAGAGTGCGGATTTTTGTTCTTTAACTCTATTAATCAAATAGATAAGGCATGTGGAAGAATGAAATGAAAAGATGGAAGACTTAGATAGCCTTGATGTTGGAAACAAATTCAACTTTTTTTGGAAAATGCTGGAGCTAGAAGCTTAGGAAGGGTATACCTCTTTTGTTTCTTTTCTCTCTCTCCATTGTCTATCTAGTCTATCAGCCCCCATGCATGTGCCCCATCATTATATAAGCAGAGATTAAATTCAATTATTTGGCAATTCATTGTCCAAGTAAAAGATAGGAAAGTTGAAGAAGCAAAAAAAGACAAATATTGGTTTGCTCAATATTTTGAAAAGTACTGTTATCATCATTATGGATATGTACAGCCAGTCTGATCTCATTTGATTCTGTTCTCCTTCTTTCTTCTTCTTTGGCAATCACTCATAGCTGAGTAAGATTGTCTTCCATAAACACGGTTTTAACAATGAGTCCGTAGAGGCTGATTCTGGATTCACACGTCCTTCCACAGTGCGGACATTGGTTGGTTTCCTGGCGGGAGTTGATCACGGTGTGGATTTGCCAAGCATGCCTTCCTCTTAGCACATTTCTCCCTAGCGTCCTGAGTTTGAGTGTCTTCAAAGCCCATGAAACCTTTGGTAAAGGCTGTTCTCCAATTCGAGCGCTCGCAGGCAAGTGTTTCCCAATTGTTGGTGTTTATACTACATTTAAAAAAAAATTGTCTTGAGACAGTTTTTAAACCTCTTTTGCTGACCACCAGCATTAAGTTTTCCATTTTTAAGTTCGGAATAGAGTAGTTGCTTTGGAAGACAATCATCAGGCATCTGCACAACATGACCAGTTCAACGAAGTTGATGTTGAAGAATCATTGCTTCAACACTGGTGAGCTTTGCTTCTTCCAGTACACTGGTATTAGTTCGCCTGTCTTCCCAAGTGATGTGTAAAATTTTTCGGAGACACAATTGATGGAATCTTTCAAGGAGTTGGAGATGGCGTTTATAAGTGGTCCATGTTTCACAAGCATATAGTAAGTTTAGTAGTACAATAGCTTTGTAAACAAGCATTTTGGTTTCCCTCTGAGTGTCCCAGTCCTCAAACACTCTCCACTTCAATCGAGATAAAGCCATATTCGCAGAGCTCAGGCGATGCTGGATTTTGGCATCAATGTTGGCCCTTGTGGAAAGATAATTGCCTAGGTAAGAGAAGTGATCAACATTTTCCAACATTACACCATTGAGTTGGATTTGTGGCACTGCAGAGGGGTTAATTTGTACTTGTTGTTGCAGCTCTTTTTTGGATGTTGAGAGATAGGCCAAGCTTTACATAAGCTTCTGCAAAGATATTTAGGATGGTTTGGAGGTCATCCTTTTCAATAATTTGCTGTGAGAATTATCACAGTGTTGACTGAATTATAACTGAGTTGACTGGAAAAGAAAGGCTGCTAGGTATCACCACACTAAATTTCTTGCAAACCCATTTGCAACATTTGATGCTCAGCTGCTGCTCCTTTAGGCCACCACTTCCCTTGCGTAGGTAGCAGGGTTTGTATATCCTAAAATATAGAGTCAGATCCCTTTGCTTTTAAATACCATGTACTGCCTAAGGCTTAAGAGCTACAACTTGTGTGCAGTTGGCTCAATAGACTCATTGGGAAAAATAATGTGCTGTGGGAGAGGCTGCTGTTCTAGCAAAACAGAGATAGCTTTTTCTGTCTCCCTTTACCTTTTTACCTTAGGGGGGAAACTGCTGCATTGATTTTTTTTCTTTATTAATGAAAACAGTCACACTGCAATTTTGTTTATATATGTTGCTTGGAGGCTAACAGGAAAATGCTGAAGAAAGGACTTTATGAGAGGACTTTCATATAGCAGGGCTCTGCCAACACAGAGCAATCATTTCTCAATTAAATCTCAGTGTGAGGCGGTTTGATATTATTATATGCATTTGACTGATGAGTACATTGAGCCGTTAGGGAAGTTGCATAGTTTTCCCAGGATCCAACTGCAAGGCCACGGCAAGCGCAGAATGAACAGATGGCTTAATCCAGGCCTAACCCTCCAACATTATTTCACAGATATAAATAAGGACACGGCTGTACATGACTGGCTGGGGTATTGTTTAGGGAGGTTTGTTGGGGAGTGGTTGTTGCTGATTGTTTTTAGTATATTTATTTTGGATCTTGTGATTTATGCGTAAATTGTTTTATTTATGTACTTGTTGATGTTTGCTTTATTGTTTATGACTATTTTTGTTATGTTTGTACTTAACGCAATTTTTCTCTGTTGTAAGCAGCCTTGAGCATGGTTCTAACTTAGGAAAGGAGGCACACAGATAAAATGATTGCTTGACTAGGAGCAAAGTCTGGCAGCCCAGCAGCACTGCCTAGTGGACAACAACGGGGCCAGCAGAACCCAGAATTAAATGTTCTGTAAGGAGAAACCAAAAGAGCATGGGGGCATATGGCTTCAGATGAGAAAAGCAATTAAGCAAACACATATGCATAACATTGCCTATTGAAGAAGTATGGAGAAGTATGACATCTGTTTAAATCTAAGGCTTCGGCTATGAAAGAAGCAAGACACTTTGCGGGTATTAATGCTGTAAACTCCTCCAGTGTAGGCTCAGGTTGTGCATATGTGTAAATAAACCATATATCAGCAAGACACCACAGTCTCTGCTGTGCCTCAGTTTCAAAAGGAAACACAAACCTGGGTAAGCTCCTGAAACTCCTGGAATCTCACACTGCTTGGAGACTGGAGCGCCATAAAACTACATGGAGAAGGCTTCCCACGTATGAGGGAATTCTTAATAGCACATAACTGACTTTTTTTGCTTCTTTTCCTAATATTGCTATATCAGAATGCCATGGCCTCTATTACTAAACTGTGTCAAAATGCAATGATTACACCCCCCCCCCAAAAAATGCTTTTGAACACTTTCTCCTCTGTTTGTCATGGCTTTGGACTAAAGCCCAGACAGAGAAGGAAAGGGAAAGAGAGAGAGAGAAATTAGTGGGTGGAGAATTAATTTGGTGTAAGAGACTCTTGCAGCACTTTTTGACAACGCAGGAAGATTGATAATGAACATTAGTACAGCTAAACTGTAGTGATTTGTATATTTCCCCATGTCAACAAGCTTACCAATACAAAGATATCATAGGTTACCATGCTACAGAAAGGCTGTTCAATGCATCAGACTGATTGCTCTCATTCATTCTGTTCCTTGAAAAATGCTTTGGGCCAAAGATTGTTTTAAGGGGGATCTTGGATGAGTCTGGTAAACTCTGGAACTTTTCAGCTTATCTCGGTCAATGGTTTATTTTTAGCAACCGCATGCTTTGCAAGATCTTTGTTTTTTGCTGCCAAAGCAACCCCCCCCCCATGTCTTGGTAAAATGACCGAAGAGCTGTCATACTCAGGAAAACACATACAACAAACAAAGCACAATCACCATTTTCTTGTCAGTTGATTTGTGTGTGTGTGTGTACGTGCTTGTACAAGTGTGGATGAATTTGTGTGTGGGTGTGAGAGCTGACAGCTTAAACGTTACAGCAAGCTGCATTAGAGATAGCACTGACGGGTAAATATTGAAGCAGTGTTTGAATCTTCATTTACTGAAGTAGAAGAATCAGAAAAGGCCATATATTTCCCACATAGATTTTTTTATTTTATTTCTTTGTCATGGGCTAAGTCCTTTGATCAGCCACATACCCAGAAGATGGACTGTCATGCTGCCTGAATGCTTCAAGTTCCTTATTATATGGTTCCTGGCTGTTTCTTGAATCACACTTCCATTGGATTCATTCACACAACACTGCTGCCCAATAATTCTTTTATGAAATGGAGTATTTCAGCTGCATGTCAAGGTGCTCATAGTGGTTTTGTTGTGCATCACCCCTCTTTCTCACCCTGAGCACATGCAAAATGCCTATATAGTGGTACCTCGGGTTAAGAACTTAATTCGTTCTGGAGGTTCGTTCTTAACCTGAAACTATTCTTAACCTGAGGTACCACTTTAGCTAATGGGGCCTCCAGCTGTGCCCGCGCGATTTCTGTTCTCATCCTGAAGCAATGTTCTTAACCTGAGGTATTATTTCTGGGTTAGCGGAGTCTGTAACCTGAAGCATCTATAACCTGAAGCGTCTGTAACCTGAGGTACCACTGTATGTGTTTTTTTAAAAAAATCAAACAAAAGCACACCTTCACTTTAAAAAACCCAATTCCTTATTTGCACAAGTTCCTTAAAGTAAACGTATGCATTCAATACATACCTGATTGAAGGTATGAAATGAAATGGTGATATTGGAAAAACTGGCCTCCATTGGATATTTCTATTTATCTTATTTGCCCTGCTTTTTAAGAGAAAACTTCTCACAATGTTAAAGTGGAAAAACCCACCAAAAGCAATAAAAAACAAACCTAAAAAAACTTGTGATAAATCCAAAATTATTTAAAGATAATAATAATAGCACATAGACAACCAACAGTCCAGCATAAAACTGAACATTTCAAAAGTAAAGTAAAATATCAAGGTTAATTCTGCAGCTTAGGCAAATTCTAAAAACAGTGGAGTCTTCAAAGCTCACTTGAAAGATGTTTGGGATGCCTGATCTGAGACGGAATTGAATTCCACCAATGTGGGGGCACTATTTCTAGTTCACAACATCTTCTATATTCTTCATCTCTCAACCTCCCTCTCAAAGCCTCTTGTAAACTCATTTACCCACTAGCAAAGAACTTGTTGTATGATCTAGTGCAGGGGTGGCCAACTCCCAAGAGACTGCAATCTACTCACAGAATTAAAAACTAGCAGTGATCTCCCACCTTATGGGGGGTTCAGGGTACCAGTGATCTACCACAGACACCCAGTGATCTCCCTGTGATCACGATCTCCCTGTTGTACGTGCCTAATCTAGTGGATGGAATTTACAGGCACAGTAGAGTGTCCAGAGTGGATCAAGCCAGCCAAATTCCATGAAAGTAGGTCCCAGCTGTTTTGTGCGCAGCACCTTTGGGAAAAAGAAGAAGAAGAAGAAGAAGAAGAAGAAGAAGAAGAAGAAGAAGAGGAGGAGGAGGAGGAGGAGGAGGAGGAGGAGGAGGAGGAGGAAGACCCGCCCCAATTGCATGAAATTATGGGCAATCGTCTGAAAACTGAAGACATGACAACAGTGCCTTGTAGGGAGGGAAACTCCCAAATTGGAGGCAAATTGGTCCAGTGGTTGTGTGGGGGTCGTTACTTGGATTTCTTGGGGGAAATAACTAAAAGGTATCTGCCCCACCACCACCACTCTAAGCACTGGGATATGACAGTCTGGGTGAAGTAATCACCTTTGATTACAAGCTTGAGCTTGAGCATTGGAGCTCTCTTCCATTTCTCCACCTTCCATTGATCTGCCACTCTCCCACCCTGATGTTTCCTTATATAAGCTTAGAGATATTGGAAGGTATTCTACTTACAAGTCCCACTCTGCCAAGAAGTCTGATCCACTTGCACTATGAGACTCTTCCTCTCTTCTCCACCATGTGCACCCTACATCCCAAATCTTCTCCAGAGGGTTGGAAGAATCTTTGGAACAGTTTTAGAGAGGGGCAGGGGGGAAACAGGGGGGAAACATTCCATTGCACAAGCAGAAATCCTTGCACTAATTTCACCCATGAGTTTTACTTTTAGCAGAGCCTTCCTTGTCTGCAACAGGGGGGATATCATAATAACGGAACACCAGCATGAATGCCCCCTAATTGAAGTATCCTACATAAACATCAGTTGTTTCTAAAGCTATTGACATATAGCTATTGTGGATGGAGCATACCTTTTGCAAACTTATTTATGTGCCATGTTGGGTCATCTCATACACATTGCATAAATCTTATCTTCCCTCTGTAGCTCCTGTAGTGCAGAGATGAATGATGAATTGTATACTAAGAGCTGGAATAAAGATGAAGATAAACATCTGCCTTTCCTTTGGGTTTCTCTTTTCTCATTCCATCAACACTCTTGACTACTGATTGTTTCATCCTTTAGGCAAACATAAAAGACAACCTGTCCCTGGGTTAAAAATGGTACCATGGTTCAAACTGAAGCATTCATCATCATTAACTGAGGGGTGGAATATTTACAACACATTCTTGCTTGGACCTTCTGCTATTTAAAAAGTTGCATAAAAGCTTTATAGGTGTGTTATTGATTGTTTGGTTATACTTAGTTTTGGTGCTTTATTGTTTTTGTACGTTGGCTTTTGTGAGGAAAGCAATCATGATGTTGTTGATGATAATAATAATAATACTGAGGATGATAACGGCAACAGTGTGCTAGCCCCATTGCCATAAACCCATTATGTTTAATTCATAATTGCATAACTTCCTCTCTTCAGCACCTGTGAAATGAGGGATTAATGCATGCATGCATGCATGCGTGAATAATGAACTTAGTATTTTCCTTGCAGGGGACCAGGGAAGACATTAAAATTTGTACAGCATTTAAAAATATTTAAAGCACAGTGTTCATACTGTGGCAAGGCTAATGATGCAATGTGTTGTCTAAGAGTATCACAGCAAAGATGGTACTGAAGTGCCACTGATTTTTTAAATTATGTCAATTTATCTGAGAAAATTTGTACATGAACCACTACTGTATCAACTCAGAACTGAGCAACCAGTCATTATTTTATGAAAGGGATGTTCTTCAAAAAGTATTTGCCATTGCACCCATAAAGAAGGCACGAGAACATATAGCATGGTGAAACAAGTTATATTTCTTAAAATATAAGAGCTAGAAATAAACAAACTAGAGGACTATGTGTACCTTAGGGATATAAATCTGACTTGTACACAATGGCCTTGGTGGCCAGCATTCACCTGGCTGCACATGCCAAACTCACAGGGGGAGGGGCATCCCCAAAGACCCCAGTGCAAAAGGCAATGGAAGGTGGTAGGAATGAGTCCCATAGGAGCCAACTCCTAGGGGCTGTGGGGGCTTTGGCCTCCATAATAAAATATTATGGGCCCCCACAAAGTTGATGGGCATTCCCATTCAATTGGTGTACACACAATGTGTCATGTGATTGATTATGCGGGGTGGGGCTTACCTGGGTCCCCCAAATATTTTATTAAAGTTGCCACCCCCTGGTGTGTCCTTAATAATACCCCAAGAGTTTAAGCAAGCCTTCCTTAAATTCACTCGTCCTCCCAGATCAAACACCAATAAACCTAATTCAAGGGAAACATCTCTTTATCTGCAACACTGCTTATCTGGCTTCCCAAAGTGCAAGTCAATTCTCCTAAGCAGTAAAGAGGAAACGTTAGGGGCAGGGGCAGTGCTGAAACAGTCAGAATGGCTCCAGTGCTGCACCTGCACCACACGGCTTTGCCAAGGGATAGAAGTTCCTTTTGGATTCAGAACGCAACCAACTCTCAGAGGGGGTGAAGGGTTTTTTTTTTAATTTAATAGTTAAACAGAAGCTGCAGAACACTGCAATTGTCTTATATTCCTTCCTTTGGTTGCTGGGAGCGTATTCAGCAAGAAATGCAACTCCTAGGTCTGGAGCATTGGCTGGTATGCAGCTCTTTCTGGACCTACCCTGCATTGAGGTTCTGACAAGCAGATTTGTTTTCAGGACTTATGTACTATCTAGTTTACATAAATCACATCTGGCATTTGGGCCAGTGGCCTTGGTACATCAGTGGCCTAGATACATTGGTGGCCTTAACAATATTTCCTTGCCAGAGCAAAGGAGTAACTAATATACATAGCTTTAAGACTAGCAGATACTGTCAGGAGCTCGTCCTATACTCAAGTAGGACCCTAGCAGAGACACATGCCCGACTGGCATGTTCCCTCCCTCCTGGGCGATCGTTCGGGAGCTTCAAAAGCTTTCTTCTGCCTGAATATCACAGCGACCGATGCCAACAGACACTGGCACACTTAGGGATCCACAGAGTCTTCGTAGTTTGCGTAACAGAACCCCAGCAACTCAGCATTTTGGCTAATCTACTTTATTTACATATAAACACACATGGAGCACTGTAACATGGCTCCCTCTCTCTCTAGCATCAGACAGCAAAGAGAAAAAACAAAGGACAATAGTACCACTTCACGGAACACAGTAACACAAACATCCTGTCTCCATCACTTCCCACTCTGTGGAGTCAAAACATACCACGTCATGTGATAGACAAAAATCCCATGACTGCAATCATGGAGCAGGAATTCTAGCAGAAACTAGCCTACCATCCTCTCAGAGGTTGCTCCCATATGGCAGCAGTCTCCATATGGGGAAAGCAGGTAGTGATGCTGAGCTACCCAGCAGGCTGCGACTGCATTTGAACTTGGGATGAGGGAGAAGTGGAAGACACAGTAAGGTGTGTGAGCCCCAATTGTTAGGCTGCTAGGAAGCAGCAAAGCAAGCTGTGTGATTCACTCACACTTCCTGTTTCCCCTAAAAGTTTGAATGCCTGAAACCACTTAAACTAATGATTGATTATTAATTTCTCTTGCCCCGTCTCCCATTTTGGAAATTAATTGAACAGGTTAAGTGCTAGCTACAGAAAAACTGTTTCCTTAGCTTTAATGGGAACTCTGTGCTGTGCAATTACACTCTAGAAACATTATGGCTTTGTTGTTGCAATGTCCAATTAAGCTTTTATTTTTCATAATTAATATTTTATTAAATTTTAATAAAAAGAACCCTAAGCTGTAAGGCCTGATAGAGATTTGATGACACAGCCAGTTATAGCTGTTCCTTCACAAGGGCATTAGTGAACGGCTCTTATGGAGTACAGGCAAGCTTAATGCTGACTTTGGTCTTCTCCATCCACAAAATATAATTATTATTTGAAATAATAAAGAAATATGCAGACAATTAGGCATAATTAAGAATGGGTTTAGACAACCATTTCTGCCCCCACAGGTATTTTTTCAACATTATTTGGCCATAATATTCCTATTGGTCTGGTACCTTCCAATACTGATTTGGTCCAGATCACAGACTATTCAGCAAACCAGGCCGGGCCCTTACAATTACTCTTTCACAGTGTAGTAAGATAAAACACATTTGCTCCTTGATTTCCAAGAGGCTTCTTGCATGCCTGGCTGCTTGTCCTGTATTTTCCTTCTTTGGAAAAGAAGAAGGCAGTGAGAAGTTTGATACCTCACCTGACATTACTCATCCTCAAGGTCAGGACTCACAGTGAGCTGACAAGAATTGTTCCAGTTCTCACTTTAAAAGCTGGCCATACTGGAGACAACAGAAACACAAGAAGAATAAATGAGAACAAGTGAAGATTGGTAATGTTTGGCACAAGTATGGAGGCAAACTGGCTTAGCCAGTAACAATACTGAAAAACAAGGATCGGTTAGAACCGGATCTCAAGAAAGAAAGGGGAAACAATGGTTCACTTTATCCACTAGGTGTCATGGGGCAGGAATCAGCTTCACCTGATGAACAGCAACCTGAAGGGGGAGAAGGCGAAGTGACTCCACCTGCAGCTGGTAAGTCTCCAAGGACACAGAGGAGATGTGCTGATGAAAACCAGCTGGCTTCAGCCTTCTTAAGCAGAGATTCCAGCAGCAGTCAGATGCTGGTAACAACACTTTTAGTTCATGGCCATACTGTACTGCTTCCTGCTTGTCTTGACTCCATGATCATCAGACCCCCCTGGACTGTCTGACCACATGGATTGCTGCTCACCCAACCCATGTCTAGACCTGACTTCGGATGCTGAGTCTTCCTCCAGGCAAGTACACTTCAGAGACTCTTCTGGTTGGCTGGCCTGCCACTCCACTGAGCTCTGCACGTTGCTGCTCAGCAACCAGACTACGACACTAAGAGACTTAGTATTGTAAATGGGTCATTGAAATATTTCAAACAGGTCATTGTTCTAAACTCATGGAAAGCATTATTAAAAATCTGATTGTCAAGCAAATAAAAGAACAAGTCTTGCTGAAGCAGAGCTAGTATGGCTTCTGCTAGGGTAAGTCCTGTCTCACAACCCTATTTGAGTTCTTTGAAGAATGCCCACAAACACATTATGTGCTTAAACTTTCAAGAATCTTTTGGTAAAGTCTCTCATTAAAGACTCCTTAGCAGTCATGGGACAAGAGGGCAGATATTTTTATGAATCAGTAACTGGTTAAAAAACAAAGAGCAAAGACTAGGAATAAATGGACAGTTCTCCCATTGGAGGTGTGCAAAGTTAGACTTCCAAGGATTGATGTAGAGAACCCACACCTTTTATTTCACATTTATCATTTATGATCTATAGATAGGGGTGAGCCATGAGGAAGCCAAATTTGCTTATGATACCAGTTGTTCAGTGTGGGAATAGAAAAGGAATTGTAACGAGCTCCAAAAGATCTTTACAAACCAGGTGAATAGGAAGTAAAATAACAAATACAATTCAATGTAAGCTAGTGTAAAATAAGGTACATTGGTGCAAAAAATCCTAATTTCATATATATTTCATGTAATGGGGTGTGAACTAACAAGGGATCAAAGTGGATAGCTTGATGAAGATTTGACCCAGTGTGTGGCAGCTCTGAAAATTCCATCTCACGGATAATTAGGAAATGCATTGAAAATAAAACTGCATTGAAAATAAAACTGCCCGTACCATGTCATTATGCAAATTTAAGGTGTGATCACACTTGGAATTACCTCACCTTGAAACACAATGGAATTTCTAAGTCAGCATACAGTGGTAGAGGTTGGGCATTGCATGCTTTTTAAGTTCATTTTAATAGGGTTTGCATAGGTGCAACAAAGTGTCCGTATAAAACAGAAACAATATGCCAGCAATGTGTCTGAGATTGTGATCTAGGTCTCTGTGGTCAGGAAAAAGCGTATAAGTCATTCAGCAGTATCTGAAGGAAGGAATCTGAGGTGTTCTGCTTAATTGAAAGCTTGACTATTGGAGTGTTTCCAGTGCGCACAGGAGAAATTATACAAGCTGTACCCTTTTTTCTTTTTTAAATAATATTTATTAACAGTTTAAAGACTATAAAAGAAAGAAAAATAATTCAACAAGACAATACAATACAATACAAAAACAAAAACACTACATAACACTGACACTAAAACATTAAATTAACAAAATACAACAAACACAATTTAAAACACATCCATAATTTCAGTATCTTATCTTTCATTCACTTGTTTCCACGACCTCCTCACACCTCCCTTTTTGTATTCCACTTCAATTAACTGTTTCAGCAAATCCTTTCCATCTTCCTCAGTTTTCTGTCCTGTAATTTATCTTAACTTATTTTAACCTTATTTTTTCCCTTTGATACATTAAAAATCCATTTATACTTAATTCCTTATAACCTTTCTGCTAAAGCCATATAACTTCATTCCAACATTTTTCTAGCATTCATTAATTTTACGGTATTTCTGTAAATAATATTTGAATTTTTTCCAGTCTTCTTCCACCGACTCTTCTCCCTGGTCTCGGATTCTGCCAGTCATTTCCGCCAGTTCCATATAGTCCATCAACTTCATCTGCCATTCTTCCTGGGTGGGTAAATCTTGTGTCTTCCAATACTTTGCGATAAGTATTCTTGCTGCTGTTGTTGCATACATAAAAAAAGTTCTGTCCTTCTTTGGCACCAATTGGCCGACCATGCCCAGGAGAAAGGCCTCTGGTTTCTTCAGGAAAGTATATTTAAATACCTTTTTCATTTCATTATAAATCATCTCCCAGAATGTCTTAATCCTTGGGCATGTCCACCAAAGGTGAAAGAATGCACCTTCAGTCTCATTACATTTCCAACATTTATTGTCAGGTAAATTATAAATTTTTGCAAGCTTGACTGGTGTCATGTACCACCTGTAAATCATTTTCATTAAATTCTCTCTTAGAGCATTACATGCCGTAAATTTCATACCTGTGATCCAGTCAGCCATCATAATGTTATGTCCAACATCTTGTGCCCATTTAATCATAGCGGATTTTACCATTTCATCCTGAGTGTTCCATTTCAAGAGCAAGTTATACATTCTTGACAAATTCTTAATTTTGGGATCTAACAATTCTGTTTCCAATTTTGATTCCCCCACCTGGAAACCAACTTTTTTGTCCGTATACAAGCTGTACCCTAGAACAGGTCCCCAATACATACATTAGTAGCAAATACAGATTGATATCAATTTAACACAAAATAGTGTCTTACGTGTACACTGTATTTTTTTGCACAGATATATATATCTGCAGAAAATGTCAAGTGTGAAGCAGACTTCAGAATCTATTTAAATAAACAATACTTTTTCTTTAAGTACACAAGATTGCATTCATGTTTGAAACAAAGTTTTAAACATAACCCTTAAGCACTAAAGCCATTGATACATTAAATGCCATATGGATGTTATGATGGATCATTCATTGAGACTAAGGTTTATAATTTTGTAGCTACTCTTGAATGAAATATCCCTACACAGAATAGGTTTGCTATCTCTCATAATTACTTGTGTTCAAGGAACAACAGATCGTAAGTACCTTTTCATAAGAGCATAAATTTTCATTGTTCACGAGCTGCAAGTGTGCAGTAAGAAGGATCCATTTAATTTTTGCTTAGTGTTTTCCTTTGTTGGAGGTCTCCTGGACCTTGTACACCAACTTCTAACAGCTGGAAAATGACACTCCAGCTCTAGGTACATCTTGGCTTTACAAGCTCGGGGAGGGAAAGAGGTAATGAAAACTAAAGGAAAACTACTCACAAGCAATAAATGAGTCTCATTATAGTGTATTGTAAACCAGCATTTTCATTACAAAGACTCATTAAAATGGACAGGAAAAGAGGTAAGTGAAAAAGTTTGACTCCAGATTATCTCTGTTCTTGAGAAAACAAGGGACCTGGAGTGGAATATTGCTTACTTAATGCCCCTTTGGTTGGTTGTATGTTGCTTTGGGTTGTCCTGGGCAAGATAAAGTGACTAACAAATTTAATTAATAATAGAAAATTGTGACATAGGTCCAGTGCAATTCATCCTTGGGCCCCTGCAAATCACAGTTCACAAATCTGAAGCCAGCTTTGCAAACACACAAATATCATTCCCGAGTCCCCTCATTCCTGTATCAATCCCACCTCTCTTTTTAACCTCCATAGCAGGTTAGAATGACACACTGTAATAGCAACAGGAGCAGTTTAGGAATAGCACCCTCTGAAAAATTAATTGAATAAAGATGAGTGCCCATCTATGGTCAGTGTTCAGTCTGACTCATTTTCTCCTTGTATAAGAACAAGCACAAAGGAGGTTCCCAGCCCGCTCACAGGTGCTTATAATATAAGTGGAAACAGTTGGTAACCGTCTTCAATTTTAACCTGAAGATTGCCACTTGTCCAGTTTTAATTTTAATTTGTTTGAATTAATTGTGGGATATATCTTAATTTATTGATTGCTTGTTTTTATGCATTGTCTTACTTGTATTATGTTAGCTGCTCTGAGCCCAGCTTTGGCTGGGGAGGGAGGGATATAAATAAAACATTATTATTATTATTATTATTATTATTATTATTATTATTATTATGAAATCATTTGGAAGAACCCTCCAAAATCTGCTTGCTCTCCCTGATTGAGGGTGGATTTTTCATAAACACAATAATCCTAAAATTATTAGAGAAAGAGAGAGAGACAAAACCAGTCTATATTGAAGAGTTAAATATACAACTTTGTATAATGGGTGGATTTAGGCTCCACCCCTTGGACTTTCCTCTGCTTGATTTTTAGTTTCAGCTTAAGTTGTACTCTCTACCCAGCTAGAAAAAAGAAGTATGTTTGCCTGTAGTAAGATGCAAGAGCTTGTTTATTCTGCAGTTATGATGATGAGTAGAGCAGCAATGGGTGCTGATTACTAAAGGGTGAAATAAAGAGATAACTTAAAGTGATCTGAAAAAGTCTACCCCTAAACCACCCTTTACTCTTTTAAAGTACTGAGTAAACTCAATCATAAAGGCTATTTCTTCTTTTTCTTGAGTAATAGATGGCAAAGGATGAAAACATCCCCAGGGGAATAAAAACACCGTTGTGTGCACTGCAGTTAGCTGGCCTGCTGCCACTTTAGACTGTAATTCAGCCCAATTTCTGATTTTCCCAGGGTGTGCATCTCAGCATGAGGCCTTTTGATAGCCAGCAAAAATAAAAATAAAAATATAATAGCTTTCCACAATTAGTTTCCAATGGCTTAGTCTTTTATATAGCAACTAGTTAAAAAGTTTTCCCTTAAATGTCCAACAGGAAGGAAAATCTAAAGGTCAGGGAGGAGGGATCCTCAAGGACGACTTAACGAACACAAAGTATTTATTTTCTCTCTGCCCTTCATTAAACTTGAAGTATGCACAAGTGTTTTTGGGGTGGAATCTAAAACTGAAGATACCTAGTCCAGCATCAAAGCTAAGCTCAGGAGCTCACTGTAAGTACTAGGGTAGTTCAGTTTATGAAGAATCAGAACGCAGGTGAAAGAGGACTGCAGATGTAGGCAAAGTCAAGCTTTTGAGAATGCTATTATTGGGGATCTCTCACGTATTGGTGGTGTTGTGATACAAGATTAAAACTGATTTTTGGAGGAAACAAGTTCCTTCTTAGTTGTAGCATGACAACCCATTTTGTTTTTACACCTTTTGGTGTCTCCATTGGCCACTGTATCCTTAATATCCTTTTTTAAAAAAATGCCAGCCATTTAAATCCTGGTGTTCATATACAAAATTTTCACTTGACCTTTACATAGCCCATTATGCAAGTCAATACCCTCTGCGCATGGCGTAGGAGTGAGGGGAGAAGTCACTGCCTTGCTTTCCCCCCAGACTGGCACTCACATTCCTCCCATCAGTGGCAAGGGGAGAGGGAATGGCTGGTGCTATTAACACCCCACCCCAAAAATGTCCCACCTAGAAATTCTGTTTCCCCACCTAAGAAGGCAGGCAGGCTGCAAGGCTGCTCCCATCACCATTGTTGCTGCAGCTTACATGGGTGGGGCTGGGGTGGGACATGGTGGAAGTGAGGCCAGGGCTATGTGGATGCCCTGACAGAATGAATCCAACAAGCCCAAAGTTGAATCCCCAAGCTTTGCACTGCCCTGTTGCACCCCAGCCCCATCCATGTAAACTGCAGTGACATTGGGTCCAGGAGCCCATCGCCATGGCTTTGCTTAACCTCTGCAGCCCCTACCCTTATTTGCAAATCATGGATTCCTGTGCCAATGTTAGCTTACACCTGATACTTAAAATAACTTATGAGACCAATAATGCTTAATGCCTAAAGAACGAATGGGGAGTTTTCCCCCACTAAGGTGAGCAGATTAGGGGTCTTGATCATTAATGTAAATACTGTAATATGGATAGGTCAATAAGGTTTAATTCCTTAGAGATGGTCAATACTTGCTGTCTGTGAGGTTTCTTTTTAGTTTTAGAGAGAAATTATGACTTTGGCAGGTCATTTTTAGCCAAGAGAATGTTTTAAGAGAAATATCTGGGAAAGGGCAGAAAGCAGTACACCATTATATGAGAAATTTTATTTTCAGAATATGAAATATATTCTGGTATATCTTTTTATTTAATATGTGCACACACAGTAACATTTTAGAAGTGTTACAAATTGTTAATGTAATTTTATACAAAAAGGGGAGATGACTGAGTGCATATAATACCCCAGTTGATACTTGTTTGGGAAGCAGCAACTAAACATTCCCTTGATAGTTAACTATCAACCACCATCCAATTATAAATGCCAATACATATTAATTCTCATATAGCTGAATTTTGAAATATCAAGCATTCAGTGAATATTCAGCACATATTTGACTATACTGAGAATACCAAGTGACTATATGGCATATTTTACAAGGGACATTTTTAAGGATTTGGGGATCATAAATTTGTTTAAACTCTAGAAGAAATACAGCGATCAGGACACCCTGTTTGTAGCCTTCCATCGGCTACATTACTTTCCACAGTGGAATACCTGCATTTGAATAAGCCAAGCATCAAACCTTTTGTTGCCATTTCGTTGTGTAAAATTGACCTGGACAGGATCTATTTGTTTCCTACACTTGCTATATTAGTCTTTTTTGTTCTTGTTGTTTGGTCAATGACATTCCATTTTAAAGCTATGCATTAAAGGAATGAAATGTGCAGAATGGCTAGGCTATAAAGGATCTCTCTTATCTTGAAAACACTTTTACATAATCCATTAATTTTAGTCCCTTTCCATGGAGGTGCAGGTTGCAGCCACAGCAAAGGTGGCATTTTCCCATCTCTGCTGTATTAAGCAGTTGGTCCCTTACCTTTCTTGCCCTGATCTGGCCACAGTGATCCATGCGACAGTCACCTCTAGGCCTGATTATTGTAACTCGTTCTATGTGGGGCTGCCCTTGAAGCTGACCCAGAAACCCCAGCAGGTGCAGAATGCTGCGGTGAGGCTCCTTCATACAGGGTCCTTGCTGCAGGATCACATTTATCCAGTGCTTTACCAACTGCACTGGCTCCCGGTGGAGTACAGGGTCAGGTTTAAGGTACCATTTCTTAATCATGACAATAAAGTATTTGAGTTACATAGGCGAATATAAGAAGTTGGCTCACCTAACTCTTTCCTGGGTTAAATAGAAAATGGGTGTTTGTGACTTGGGGAGGGCAGCCATTCTTAAGCTTTCTAGTAATTTGGCCATTCGTCACAAGATGGTGCTTTTACATTTATTCTTTGTGACTCTAAGAATGGCAGCCACTCCATCTGCTACAGTGGTCTCACACTGGCAAGGACCACAACTTTGCATCAAAGTCAATGAACAGCCATTCCCTTTTAATGCCCATCAGGTAAATGATGCCAGTGTTTGGGCACTGGCTCTGGTTAGAAGGAGACAAACAAATACAATAATGGAATATATCAATGATTATGTCTTGCCATAATTGTGGCTCAAGATTGAATAAGCAATGGCCACAGAAGCAGATGTAATATTTTAACCACTGGCATTTAGAACTGCCTCCAGAGTTGAACATCTTTAGTAACCAGCTGTTTAGTTTCTGTGGAAATTGCATGGTTTGGAAGGGGAGATATCACCTGAAAGAGGAACACAAAGGTGGGAGCTGCTGGTGGCTTTTAGGATTACCATAAGACTCTCCTCTATTTGCTTCTTCATTGTCTGAATGCTATTGCTCCTTTGGATCTGGGCTTTGACATGTAGTTAGCTGATGGGTTCAATTTCTAAATTGTCCTTTGTCAGTTATGATTCCAGGGCAGTTTACAACGCAAGCATCAATACAACAGAACAATTTTAGAAATGTGAAACCAATATTAGTTATAATTCTCAATTCACTCATCAATTCACATCTGATGTCATCGAGATTAACCTGTTTTAAGGCCTGTATGTCTTTAACTGCCATCAGATAGAAACCAAGAAAGGAAGGTGTCAGTCATATCACCTATGAAACTGAGTTCCATATTTGAGATGCCACCACAGAGAAGTCTTTTTAGACTCTTATTCTTGAGACGCATTTCAAAAGACACATGTTGAAATCAAATAAAAAAAATTGTGTATGTATATATTGTAACTCCAACAAATATAAGAACACTACAGTCCTATGCGTGAGGATGAGTTATTTGAGGTTTGCAGTATAGGATCAAAACATAATAAGCAAATGTGTAATTTTGGTTTTTCAGTGCATAATGCACCTGACTTCTACATTTCTTGGGCGATGCTTTTGCTGTTGTACAGGAGAATTACTCTGTAAAAGAAAATAGTAGTATCAAGATCATTCTTAACAATGAATCAACATCACTGGCTGTCTGGCATTAGGCAGTAGGATGACAACCATGATAAGTTTTATCATACCTCGAATGGATCCTTTCCCTAAATTCTTGGCATGTGTGGATCTTGCAACAGCATGTGCTTGCTTATAAATATAAATAGTCTCATTGAAAAGAAACTGCCTTTTCTCAAAGCAAGGAAAGGAAGCAGAAAAGGCTTTTATGGAGAGAAGAGGAAATTGTCTTCCCTTGGTAATAGAAGAAAGCATGATAACTCTTCAAAATTTTGATGATGGTATTCCTGATAAACACACTCTTTGAAAGTTGAGTATAAATGGAAGCTGTATATGAAAATAAAAGAGGTACATATGCCAGCTGTAGAACATTGTATTTAAAGTCCCATCGATATACTTCTTGAAATCATAAAGGCAGGGTTGTGTAGCAGTTAGAGCATTGAACAAAGACTGGGGGAAGGGCAGGGTTCAAATTGCTACCTAGCCATGAATTTCACTTAGTGACCTCGGACCTGCCAAAGTCTCTCAGCTACCTAATAGAGTTGTTGTCATGCTAAAATGAGGAGAGCAACAAACATATGTGCCAGCCACATATGCTCTGTGCTGATGTAATAGGGTACTGATGGTACCATAAACCCAGCTTATGTTACAGAGGGCAGTTCTCTATTTATAGGGACCTTCTATTGGTTCAGAGATTATTTAAAGATGAAGAACCCGAAACTAAATAGTTCTACCAATGCAAGGGAGCTTTCCTTCTTTTGCCTCTCCCTGTGTCCTCCCAAAATCTGTTCCAGAGGGTGGGAAAAACCCCAGAGCAGGTTTAGGGGGTGTGAGAAGAGGAAGGGGGATTTCCCTTGCTCACTCAATAGTCCCTGCATGAGCAGATCTGTTTAGTTGTATTCCACCCCTGGATAGCAGGCAGAGCAAGCACAGACAGTCTACCCTGCTGTGGGAGATGTGTTTAAGTCTGCTATATCTAAATTTCCATCCATACAGATAAATTAACAAAGGCGAATTCTATGCAGACTTGTGTCCTCTTCTCCAATTGGATGTTTACCGAGTCCTCTCACTCCTAGCCTTCCAGCATGCTGTACATTTTTCTTGGTTCCATTCGGGGATGGGTTTGCTTTCGTATGTTTGTCTGATGGTTTATTTTTGACTCTCTTCTGCTGATGTATTTACTTTTATGATTATTGGCATTTTTACGGCTCATCTGGTTGTTTTATGCCTATTTTCATTTCTTTTTCTGTTAGCCATATCTGATGCCCGTTTTGTACTGAAACAATTCTAGTTTTGTACACAATTTATGTTAGCACAAAAATGTTCTACAGTCAATGTTTAAAAACAAAATTCTCAGAAACTTCTCTTTCCCCATCAGCCTCCAAATGCAATGCAGGAGGTCCTAGGTCAGCTGAATGGCCAAGGCAGACTTTGATGAATAGATTCAAGCAAGACTTGCTTGAGGGCCAGATGGTCACTGTGAGAACAGGATCCTGGACTATATGGCCTGATCCAGCAGATTTTTCTCATTTTTTTAGGGAAAAAGAGAAAAGAAGGTGTATGATGAGTAGGTGGACACGTCCTTATTCATCATTTCTCTTTGATTATGGCCTTCATGACTTTCAGAATGATTAGTCACTCACTACTAGGCAGCAAAGCAGGAGGCAACTCCAATTTTTCCTCTTATGAGTAGTAACTAGCATTCTTCTTGACATTTCCAAGACAACTGAAAAGCTCATAATTCAAGCAGCTGAGTGAATTTCAACAGCAGAGTGCCCATATATTAGGGAGAAAGAAGATTCTATTGTATAGGACACCTAATCATTCAGTTATCACAGATGTGCTGAATAAACTTTATTCTACTCCCAGGGAAGACAGCTGGAAAAGAATGAAGTAGGGCAATGTTTGTTGATTTCAGTGATTCTGGATTGTGCTTATCCAACATAATGGGGGGGGGAGAAACCCCAGTCTTAATTTCCCTTTAATTTCTTGCCTTTGTTGTTCTTCCAGCAACAGCAAAAGGAAAATGTTGCCCATTTCATTCTCATTGGGGAGATGGCAATGCTAAGTGTTGGATTGCATTATTGAAATGATAAGTCTTGCTGACAGAATGAGGGGAAAACAATGCTTGGAAATGGAAGGGGCGTTCTTCGACTCATGGAGCAGACTAATTAAAAACCAAGCCAGTCAGTTAGATTAAAAAATAAAAAGGCATGTTGATTATTCATTAAAACTCTAATAACAGAGAAGCAGTTCAACTGTTCAATTAGAGTCTGGTTTAAACTAAAGAGGCCAGATTCCTGCATGATTTAATTTGTGGCTGTGAAAATCTTGGACGCTGCCACTCTTATCCAAAGCCTATTGACATACCTGTTGTATGCTCATGCATACAGAGCATATGACAACATCACCCAAGCTACCCACCCTCTTCCCTAGGAACTTGCTAAAACCTAGAGGACCATGGGAAGCTGCCTTATAGCAGGCCAAAATATTCACCCATTAAGCTTAGTAATGTCTTCCCTGGGCTCCTTTGGGAATAAGAGTGAGGCAGACATTTTAATAATAATACTCTAATGCTAGATGCATTCCAACAGAGATCTTCCTAAATTCTGCATGATCCTGGATGGTATTCAGTTAAGAGAAGACCCCCTGAAATTGATGGACCCAACTTAATTTTGTTCATGAATTACAGTGGGTCCACTTCAAGTAAAAGTTAGTTGAATATCACCATCCCTTTTTTATTTTAAAAGTCTAGAGTTGCCAGGGATTGGATCTGGGATCTTTTGTATACACGCCATGTGCTACCAAGGTAATGGGGGAATTTCTCCCAATGCAGGTTCCTCAGGACTGCAGTAAGGAAGGACAGTGTTAAATCCCTAGTCTACGGGGTATGTATGTATAAACAAACAAACAAACAAACAAACAAACAAACAAATAAATAAATAATGGCTGTGGCAATTCTGAAAATTATAAACTCATTCTCCTTTTCCAGCCACTAAAGATGTTTATTCTTTTTTTTAAAGCTCATTAAATGCAAAGACGCATTTAATATTACATTCAATTTGGCCCACCCTCCCTCTCTCATATTCACCTACACCACACACACTGAAAGGCTTGGGGCCCCATGCCTTCCACCACTAATTCCAGTCAACACAAGTATTTTAAACCCCAGATGGGTTCTAGAGGGGTTATATGAATTCAATTAGTAAGAGTAACAAAATTAATGGGAAAGTTGTACTCTCAGTCAGGTGCTGGAAAGAAGTTGTTCCTGATGTATACTTCAGGAAACAAAACAATTTATTCATATTCATATATATATATATATATATATATATATATATATATATATATACACACACACACACACACACATATAAACTGTGGCTGGCAGAGATAAAGCACAGATAATGCATCTACACAGTGTTTCTTTTAGGTTGGCAAAAATGACAAATGCACAGGCTTTGCATTCAAAACAACTTTTTATTTCCCTCCAGCAAGTATGACCTGCTTCATAAAACATAAAACCAGTGGAACAGCTACACTGGAAATTAGGCTTTCCATATCCCATATTAAATGTGACAAAAATGGGATGCTGCATGTGGAAAGTCTTATGCTTGTAAGTGTCTTAGAATTGGCTGAAACATTTGTGGGAAGGGGAATGACATACAGTGCAGGGAAAGCAGCCCACACAACCAGCATTTCCAGGTACATGGAATGCACTGTCCTCTTTTTAGACCAGGTGTGGGGAACCTTTGGCCCTTGAGATGTTGCTGAACTCTGGATAGTTTGTCAGATTTGGCTGTTCCTGGGCCTACGTCCTAGTCATTCGTGTCCTAGTAACATCACAACTGGATGATCACAATGTGCTCTCTGTGGGGCTACTCTTCAAAACTGTCCAGAAGCTGGTACACAACACAGCTACATGTTGAGAAAGGAAGCTAAATGGAACTGTATCACCCATCTTAAAAGCACTACGCTTTTAAGACCTAAACAACATGGGCCCAAGAGTGTCTCTTCCCATACCTGCCAACCTGGGCCTTGAGATGTGTGGGGAAGACCAGGATCATGGTCTTGACAACAGATTTCACTCCTTTTGGAATTCCACTTGTCCCTTTAAGTGTTAGTATTGAGATGCCATTTGACACATTGTTCACCCAAGCGTTGGTGGAAGGAAGGGAACTTAAAGCCCAACAATTACTATGCCTGTGATACTGTATTGTGGAAATAGGCCGACTTATTATCTTTTAGACATATTCTTTTATGTATTTTAACTATCGATTGAATGGCAGATGTTTTTATCAAATTTCTATTCTCTTTCATAATTTTCACATGCAATTTATTTTCTCATGAATTAATGAAGAATAATTCTGGTGGAGGGGGGAGGGAAAATAGGAGATTTTTTTTTACACAGGACTGTGTAGCTCAGATCAAAGAACAGAAGGAAACAGAAAGTTGCATAGACACTGCTGTGAGCTGACTCCAATGTTCAAACAGCTGTTCCCTTGTTCAGCAACAGTGACTACATAACTACATTTTAACTGTGAAAGAGACTCAATTTTAACCTGAAGGCTGCCATTTCTCTCAAGGAATTTCTTTTAAAATTTCTTTTAAAACACCTCTTGATTCAAGTCTAATATATTTAAAATAACATGGTCAAAGGAAATAACAAAGCTACAATTATCAATAATTGCAAGTGATCAAAGCAGGCTCCTTTAAAAAATAATAATATATATTTTCTGTATTTCTTAAAGGTCAGCAAATCAGGATGTTAATGGTATGCTAATAATAAAACACGTTACTGAGAACGCCCAACAGGGAAATTCCTATATAAGCTGACATTAAGCTGTTATCAACTGGGGAGGGAAAAAAGCATAGTACTGTTATTCTGGGAGACCTGGGAGTAGGCTTGTTAATCGCAGCTGAGGATACGGAGTTAGTGGGCTATTGCAAGATAAAAAGCTCGTACAGATTGAACATCTGAGCAGAGTTTCAGGTGATTAATCTCATTGTGTTCTTCCCCCACTCGACTTCTCCTTACTGCTACAGATTGGCTAATTAATATTATAGCAGCATTTAGAAATTGAGGGCAATAACTACCATTGAGACCCTGATTTGTAACCTGCTGTGCTGACATATTGTCAGGAACAGTTCCCATCCCAGCGTGCTAGCAAACGACACATGTGAGGAATGGGCTGGGGAGCAGGGAGGCAGGGATAGACAGGCACTCAGACGTTCTCCAGATTCCCCTAGCAGGCCAGTGAAGAGTAGCTGAGGCCTCCTGTATCTCAATTTAGGTGTTTAGCTTTGAAAGTCCCGTCTTGGTGTTTTTCAAGAGCCCAGCTGTCTATCTTCTCTTCGCTCTGCGGTGAATAATTAAAAAAGCTTGTTTAAGGAAAAAGAAAATGTCCAACCAGCCTCCCTCTGGGTGTTCGATCACTCGCTGTCTGTGGTTAAAGAGTGTTAGCCTTTCTTTCATTCTTTCTTCAGAGCCAATAACATAACAATGAGAGGAGAAAAGAATCACACTAACTCACATCAATGAACAGGAAGCCCATTGTGAGTTAACAGAATATTGGAATGGATCGAGAAAGTGAACCAACAATGACATAGTGCAGATCATGTGTCACATCCTGCATGCTCTTCATTAGAAAACAAAGGCAGCAAGTTTCATAACGAGCTTGTGGAATGGGTTAACACTTTTTCTTTTGTTTTGCCTTTACCAACTGCATGGCAGGAAAAAGTATAACAGGTGAAGCTTTTTATTTAATGTCACAAAGACCAGTGATGGTGTATGTGTAGAGTGCTGAGTATTATAATGCAGCTTTAAAAATAATTATTATTCCACCTATCCGACTGGGTGGCTTCCAGCAAAATATAAAAACACAACACAGGGCTGCCTTCAGATGTCTTCTAAAAGTCATATTATTCTTGATCTGTTTGACATCTGAAGGGAGGGCTGCTCAGAGGAAAGGTGGTAATCTAACAGTGTTACAGTTACTTTTAGAATACTGTGTGCAAGTGAGACTGTAACACACTGGTGGAATGCTCCAGTTCAGGGTTCCAGACATACCTCTTTTAAGTTCTCCAGTCCAGTATCTCTCCCACTCAGTTTTCCGCCTCTCCTCTCAACCCAACAGTCAGCATCCCATGCTGACTAACCATGTTCAATCATAATTGGCTATGTGGTTTGTTTTTTGCTTTGTTTTATTTTTTTAAAAAAACATGTTCTGTATTTCTTCCAACCTTTGCTTCCCCAAAACTGTTGATACTTCTCATGTGCAGCAGTTTTGGCTGCGCAAATACCTTTCCCTGGAGATTTAATGTAGGAAAGGATAAGACCTTCAGTTCTTTTCAAAACTGAGTACCGTAATTCAACCCCGGGGTTGTTAGGCTGCAATAGAATGACCTCAGATCCACAGGTGCTGTGGAGATGCATAATAATCCATCTCATGAACCTATAGAACAGGGGTGTCCAACTTTCAAGAGACTGCAAACTACTCCCACTATAAATAAACTGGCAGTGATCTACCCATTGGATTGACTGGAGTTCCTGAGCTTTTTTGTGGGGAGAATCAGCCAAAGTTGTTGAGCTACTTTTAGGGGAGAATGAATGTGGCAAAGTTGTTGTTGTGGTGGTTTTTTGTTTTTTGTTTACTTGGGGGGGGCGTCAGGGCCCAGGATCAACCAGGTACATCCCATGATCAACACGTAGATTGTGATCAACCTGTTGGACACCCCTGCTATAGAACATTGCTGAAGTAAGAGGATGGAATGGGGGGAGCTGCTGCTGACCCCAAAGAGCCTAGTAGTCCCCCCCCCAAGAAACCTCGTGTTTTTCCAGAGGCATCTAGCAGCCTGTATAGGCATAGACATAACTGAAGTAATTACATAAAAGGTAAAGGGACCCCTGACCATTAGGTTGCAGCTCTGGGGTTGCGGCGCTCATCTCACTTTATTGGCCGAGGGAGCCGGTGTACAGCTTCCGGGTCATGTGGCCAGCATGACTAAGCCGCTTCTGGCGAACCAGAGCAGTGCACGGAAACACCGTTTACATTCCTGACAGAGCAGTACCTATTTATGTACTTGCACTTTGACGTGCTTTCGAACAGCTAGGTTGGCCGGAGCAGGGACTGAGCAGTGGGAGCTCACCCCATTGCGGGGATTCAAACCGCCGACCTTCTGATCAGCAAGCCCTAGGCTCTGTGGTTTAACCCACAGTGCCACCCGCATCCCGAAGTAATTACATACATATATGCTTGCATATGCATAGGTTACTAGTAGGGTTGCCAGTTTTGAAGCATTCATTGCAAAAGCAGTTTGAATCTGAAGAATTAGCAGATGAAAGTTTTCAGGGCATGAAAATAACCATGATCACCTACAATTGCTGCAGATCAGGCACATGTTAAAGGCAAATCTACAAGACAATCCTCAATGGTGAGAGGATAAGAATTAACTTCTTAGGTCATTAAGGATTGCTCATTCCCTCAGTCACCATATGTTTAAACATGTGCAGTATGGGCAGGTTTGGAAACTGGGTCCAGTGACAGCCAGTTAGAAGAGATCAGCAGTATCAGTTTCTCAATAAAGGGCAAGCAGCTGTATGCTATTCTATGGCAGCACTTGGAGAGATCCACCCACATTGGCACATTATCCAAGGTCATATTTGATGGATCACTACTGGGTTCCCTTTTTCTTTACCTTAGCACGGGTGTACAAGTAGTTCTCTTCGGCAGCGAGGTCTCAATTAGCTTTAATTACAGCTGGCTCTGTAACTTTAATTAAATATAGGTGATAGCCCTTCTTCAGTAATTGTTCCCCAGAGAAATTACTTTAGCGGGTGCAATATCTTGCATGAGAAACAGCCACGGTGGATTTGTACTGATATGCAGCAAGACTGATGGTGCAACGAAAAGAAACTCATCTCTTCATTAATATTTGAACACTGTCATTCTCTTCTCTGCCATTAAATTTATAGCTTTTTTTTCTCCAGCTAGTGGAGAATGACACAACTTAATAGGATATGATGGGAGGTTTGGAGAACTGAATATCTGTTAGGAGTCTACAGATTTATAGTTATTGATCATTACGATAACCAGTGCACCTTGAATGTTTCACAGGCATGCAGTTTTAACTGGTAGTACTAGTAGCCATGAATGAGAACCCAAGTGGATTCAACAAGCTTTTTACACTACTGATTTTATGAGGGCTCCCCCTTGCCTTATTTTAGATACCACACCAAAGACCCATGCACCAGCCACCTAAGACTTGTTATCATTGCGAGATCAGTAGAAAATAACTCTTAACTCCCTAGCATGTTTGAATCCAATGGGCTGAAACATGACTTCACTGTTCAGAAAAGTACTATTTTCATAAGAACCACCTAGATGTCACAGGATATCTCTGATGACATTCTACCAATGTTAACATACTTATAACATCGTTCTAATGATTTGGTTTGGGAGAGTCCACATGCAGAAGGGCCCAGCTGCTATGTTTCTGCATGGAAATATGGTATTGGACTTCTGATACTGTGCATCTTTAGTGCCCCTTGAAACCAACAGGACAATATGTTCTGCAAAATTATTCTTATTAATGACTCCAGTTGCATTGTTTGACGTGACCATTTCCAGTGTTGGCTCTTGCGTCAATTATTTTCGCAAGTGCAAATATAATGTGCATTATAGATAAAATGTGTGTATGTACTCAGCAAGGCCTGTGATAGTACAGAGAGGGACAGAGTGGTGCAATTTATATGAGATTTATTTTTCCACTTGCAAGCTTCTGTAATAGATGTCATGAATAAGGATAGGGAACCTCAAGCCTAGGGCCTGAATGTGCCCCCACCCCAATCTCTGCCTGGCCCTTGAGACTCCCTCGCTCCAGGCCACACCTCTAACCAGCTCTGCTTCAAACGCTCCATGAATGTTCTTTCAGGTTGAAATGTGTTTTTTTACTTTGATAAAGCCTCTTGCTTGCCTGAATGCAGGATAGAGAGGTGTGTGCATGTAGAAACTAGCCTACTATACAAAGGCAAAAATTACATCCATTGCTCCACTAATTTTTGCCTCTGGCCCCACCTGAATCCAACTTTTGCCTCTGGCCACCCCCATGCTAAACATAATGACTTGGGGATAACCCCCATTTTGCACAGTGGGATATAGGGTGGCCATGAGTCCTATTTTACAGGAGCACTGTCCTTCTGTATGAAAATGTGTCCAGTATGAATCCAGTTCAAAGGTACAGAATCATAAGGAGGGAAGGCAGTTGCCCATCTGCAGCTAGTTCCCTTGTACAGCAGGATGAGCTGTCACAAATGCCATCTGGCCACAGTCTTCTCCACTATGGTCAGGTGTATTTCTGTTTAAATTATTGGAATCGTTTCTAAATTTGCTAGCTATACATATAAACTGGTATATGCACATTTTATGAAAATCCATGTCCTGGTGATGCATGTGGCTGCCCCAGTAGGATTTCTGAGTTATCAGGTTATAAATATGCTTAAATTCCAAGTACAAACTGAAACCTGTAGAACGGAGTCCATGCCACTTTGTTGGAAACAAAGGTGATGATGGGCACGTTGAACTGAACCTAAATTTTAGAGCTGTTCCATTGTTTGACACCATTCTTGATATTTTTGTTGTTGCAGAACTATATATGTAGAAAGGAAAACAAAGGGAAATGTTCTTAAAGTATGTGCACTGCAGTCCACTTTAATTATTCAAACTTCCCTTTTCCTCTTTTCATACTCCATCTCTCTCTCTCTCCCTCCCTCTCCCTCTCTACCCCCCCTCTCCCCTTTTCCGTTTTCTTTTAAAGTCTACTCTGATCAGCTACACTAGCGTTCAAAGACAAGATTTCCCTCCCTGCAACCCCATGATGATAAATCTTCTTGGCATCTATGTAACAATTTTATCTTCAAAGTGTTGCATGCAGTAAATAATTCATTCCCTTGTTCCCACATATGAGGCAGGTAGGGGAGCCCCGCTAGGCCCATTTCACAGCTGCAAAAGAAGCTGGCAAACAGTAGGGGTGCTCAAAGTTAGCACATAACATTTTTAAGAGATCCTTCCTTATCTTCCTCTTACCCCTCAATATAATCAGCCCAGACAGGCTTCTCATTTATATCTAATGATGGAGAAGATAACTCAGGTGGATTTGGGGAAAATCCTTTTGGACACAGGGATGGAATGATAACTCATGTACAAGAGCGCTTACCTAATACTTACCCATTTCTGCTGCCAGTTGAGGTAACTCATTACTTAACAGAAAATACATCAGTGTGGAATGGCACTAATGCCAAAATCCAGGAAAAGCCCCCCATGCAGGATAATAGATCAGTTTTGAAGTCAATGGGACCTTCATGGTGATATCGTGGAAGGTCTCTCTATACCTGATTATGGGTGTATCTCTTCTCCCTCAGCATTTTCCTGTTTCACAGTTTAGAAGAGGCTCTGACACTCTGGAAAGGGGACTACAGGAGGTTTAGGGAGGAAGAAAGATGGCTCAACTTTTGGATTTAGCTCATTAGAGTTTTTGATGAACCAATTCTGCTTAAATATACTGTACTCAATTCAAAATGCAACTGGGATACATCAAAATCATTATTATTTGTACAGTAGTACCTTGGTTGCCAAACTTAATCCATTCTGGGAGTTTGTTCGACTCCCGAAACCATTCAAAAACCAATGCACGACTTCCGATTGACTGCAGGAGCTTCCTGCACTCAAGCAGAAGCCATGTTGGATGTTCGGCTTCCAAAAAATGTTTGCAAACCGGAACACTTCTGGGTTTGCGGTGTTCGGCAGCTGATTTGTTCAGGAGCCAAACCGCTTGAATACCAAGGTATCACTGTAATAGTAGTAGTAGTATGTCGTCCTTCATACGTAGATCTCAGGGCTGTTCAAACATCAAATTACAATATAAAAACCACATAAAAAACCAGTATAAAAAGGCCTGTTCTCGTGTTAACACCCTCTGGACCTCTTGTACATGAAGAAGAGCCCCAGAGGATGATCTTCATATGGAGAGATGTGGTCCTTGAGGTATTGGACTCCTGAACCATTTAAGGCTTTGTAGGTTAAAACCAGGACTTTGAATTGAGTTGGGAAACTAATGGGCAGCCAATGCTGTTGGGCAAGGATTGGTGTAATATGCTCAAACGTTCTTGCCCCAATGAACAACCTGCCACCGAATTTTGCACCAGCTGAAGTTTCTGAACCGTCTCTAGAGGCAGTCCTACATATAATGCATTGCAGTAATCTAACCTAGAGGTTACCAGGCATAGACAACAGTGGCTTGGCTGTCCCTGTCCAGATAGGGGTGCAACTGGGCCACCACCCGAACCTGATGGAACCTGCTGTCAAGAGACAGCAATGGATACAGAAGTACCCCCACTACATCAGAGGGAGTGTTACTAGGCAACCTCCCAGGCATCTGGTCTAGGAAACCACCCACTAACAGTGCCTCAGTCTTATCTAGATTGAACTTCAGTTTGCTGCTTCTCATCCAGTCCATTACTTGAGGCAAGGCAATTGTCCAGCACATCCACTGCCTCACCTGCAGATCTAAAGGAGAAGAAGAGCTGTGTGTCATCAGCATATTGCAGACAACATACTCCAAACTTTTGGATAATATCACTCAGCAGTTTCATGTAGATGTTAAACAGCATAGGGGATAAAACTGAACCCTGAAAACCCCACATTGTAGGCACTATGGGGCTGAAGAATTCTCCCCAAATTAGAAAGAAAGAGCACCTTTTTACAGCTATGTCCCACTATCTTAGGCATGCCTAATCAGAAGTAAATGCCACTGGGTTCAATGGAACTTATTTTCAGGTAAGTGGATATGGGATTGCTGGCTTAGACTGTGATCCACAGAACATGCTCCCTGGTCTACTTCCACCTCCCACCCCAAGAAAGGGCTTATTCCTATTAACTTTATTTCAGAATAGTTTCATTTGAAGATCCTTTCAAAATCAATAGGACTCATCTAGAATAAGATTGGTGCTTTTTGGCTTCTAATGGCCTATTCCAAAGTAATCTTACTGATAAATTTAGGGCCTGGATGACTTCTGAAAATAGGTCTTAAATCCTATTCTACAAATACATTAGTCAGTGTGAGGATGCAAACTGATTCAGGCTGCATTACTAAGTTCAATTTACTTTTAGGCAAGCCCCTCTGAACATAACGGAGCACAGGAATGAGTGGGCCAAACCAGTTCAACTATTACTTTATCAACTGTCTTCCTTAATTGGTTTGTGGAATTGATTAGATTCCTTAAGTCCCCATATCTTAATTAGAATGTTCTGTTCATTCCTGTTAAACTTTAGCCATACTTGCAAATATAAATACATTTAGGATTGGAGCTGGCTGCTTCACTCCTGAATGCATTATCAGAAGCAAACACTTTTAAATAAATTGAGTTGTAGAGCTTGCACCCTCATATGTACTTTTGTCTTTTTAAAAGGCACAGCAAAATGATGCAACCATGTATTTCCCTGTCTGCCCCTGCTCAGTCCCTTTTTCCCACCAGGTGCAGAAAGTAGAAATTATTTCCCCCCCCCCCCCCACAGCAGGCAAGAGGTGCAGGGTGGATGAAGGGACTGAAGGTGCATTGGGTATGAACCTGTAAAGAGGAACTCATGAGCTCTGAGCCTGATTGTGCACAATCTCTATGCAGCCCCAGCCATCCAGAGTTGCGGTCTAGCAACATCTGGAGGGCTATGGGTTCCCTGCTTCTGCTCCATGCGGTAGAGGCAATTTTAAGGGAGAACAGATTGTGTTATTCTTACTGGAGTATGTGAATGGAGACCAGAATGTAGGCATATCATTCAACCTGTGAATGCTGAGCACACCAAGAGGACCTACCAACGTGATCACAACCCTTCCCAAACAACTACAACTACAACTACAACATTACTTTTTACTTTTTACTTTTTACTTTTTACTTTTTACTTTTTACTTTTTACTTTTTACTTTTACCCCGCCCATCTGACTGGCTTTCCCCAGCTACTCTGGGTGGCTTCCAACAAGAAATTAAAAATACATTAAAACATCAGTCATTAAAACTTCCCTAAAGAGGGCTGCTTGGGAAAGATTGAGGGCACAAGAAGAAGGGGACAACAGAGGACGAGATGGTTGGACAGTGTTCTCGAAGCTACCAGCATGAGTCTGACCAAACTGCGGGAGGCAGTGGAAGACAGGAGTGCCTGGCATGCTCTGGTCCATGTGGTCATGAAGAGCCAGACATGACTAAACGACTAAACAACAAAGAGGGCTGCCTTCATATGTCTTCTAAACGTCAGATAGTTGTTTATTTCCTTGACATCTGATGGGAGGGCATTCCACAGGGCATGTGCCACTACCAGGGAGGCCCTCTGCCTGGTTCCCTGTAACTGCTTCTTGCAGTGAGGGAACCGCCAGAAGGCCCTCGCCGCTGGACCTCAGTGTCTGGCAGAACGAGGGGGGTGGAGATGTTCCTTCAGGTATACTGAGCCGAGGCCATTTAGGGCTTTAAAGGTCAGCACCAACACTTTGAATTGTGCTCAGAAATGTACTGGGAGCCAATGTAGGTCTTTCAAGACTGGTGTTATGTGTTATGTTGTACGTACCATATGAAGGGCAGGGGGATCTTTTTTTCAGCCTGAGGGCCACATTCCCTCATGGGCAAATTTCTGTGAGCTGCAACTTGGTGGGCAGGGGCAGAAGCAAATGGGGATGGAGCAATGGAGGTGTACAGTAGGCTATGTACATTCCAGCCAAGCAAAGACTGAGGTTTCTATGCATATACCTCTGTGCCTCAAGGCATCAGGAGGGTATGAAGTAGAGCCAGTGACAAGCATGATCTGGGCAACCTAGCAGAACTTACTTCCTAGTAAACATTTAGTAATAGGTATGATCCGCTGTCTCAAATTAGTTATTTTCCTAATTTTTATCCCATCTTTCTTCTGTTATGGAATCCATGGTAGTCACCCATCTAGGCACTGACTAGCCCCAAGCCTGCTTAGCTTTAGCAGGGTGGTAAAGCCAACCCACTTACTTCACTGCTCAATGCAGAGGGTATGAAACACCTATGTTCTGTCTCCACAGTCGGAGGCAGTAATATCAGTAGTTGCAAACCTCAGGAGGAGAGAGTGCTCTTTATACTTGTATCCTGCTTGCAGGTTTCCCAGGCATCTGGGTGGCCACTGGGAGAACAGGATGCTGGATTAGAAGGGCCATTGGCCACTGGGGCCAAGGTATCTCACTCACCTGGAGTTGTGGGACATAAGTGGGGTGCCAAGCATGACTCCTTCAACACCTGAGGAGGTGTGGCCAGTTGAGGATTGGGGTAGCAATCATAAAATCATAGGATTTTAGGGTTGGGAGGGACCCCTGAGAGTCAACTAGTCCAACCTCCTGCAATGCAGGAACCTCAGGTGAAGCATCAATGACAGATGGCCATGCAACCTCTGCTTGTGCCTTCTATACAGGGGCATATATGCACTCACCTTAATTTGAAGCAGAAGTGGCTGCTAGGGAGCTCCCACATTAGTAATATCTCACACTGGGGTTAGGATTGTTGTCAATGCTGTTAAGTTAAAATAAAGATACCCGAACTAATTAATGACATGTGTTTCATCTTGTTATTCTGGATGTGATTGCAGTCATTTTCTCTCCAAATTCAGACTCTATTTTACTCTTATTTGGATTATGATACAAAAGCTTCATAAACTGTACTAGAGAGACTAATAACACACTTTTATAATTCTTATAATTCTGTCACACAAAAGTAAATATTCAGCATGGTTGAAATTCAAGAAAGTGGATCATAACTTACAACTCATATTGTAACTCTAAATTCATGCATGAATTGAACTGTAGGCAGTTTGTTCTGCTTTGGATATAAAACCCTGGTAGCTTAATAATGGAGACTGCAGCAAGCAGTGTCAAATACATAGACCAGCTTCATCAATCCCTCTTTCCAACAGTTTTATATTTCTGTTTAATACAACTGAATGTTGGGTGGTGTGAAATGTTATGAGCATTCTAGACCTTCAAGCAGAGATATCTTACACAAATATAGTTGACACAGCTGCTGCCTGGAATGCTGTTTCATGCCTCTCTGGGGACATTTTGTTATAAAATGGTAAATAAATAATAAAATGCTGGTCAGATTCAGAGTTTTCTGATGGCCTTAGACTGCAGCCCTGTATCTATCTACCTGGAAGTAAAACTTCATTGAACTTTCTTCTGAGTAGGGCTGGGCAGCTTATTCTGTTCATTTTTTTTGTGTCTGTCTCATAGGTCTATTCCACCCCATTGTATGCCTATGCACCCCATTCAATCTCATCAAAAGCATTTTGTACATATTTTGCCTCTCTCTCTCTCTCTCTCTCTATATATATCAATATTACACACCTTTATGTAAAATATACACTTTTCAATGAATGCACCTTTAATATACACATGTCTCCATGCACTTTTAAAGATGAGCTACAAATGTTTGCGCACACTTTTTGTGCACTGGAAAAGCAGTGCAAAATCTGGAGGATTGTGTAATCTGAATGGAGTTGTTTTCCCATCAGCAAGCAAGTTTCAAAGTGTTGTATTTAGTCAAATCATTGCAAAAAGCAGACTAAACTTTCTGAATAAACATGTAGAGGATTGTACTGTTTGTCATATGCAATATGTAATCTACAATAGGATCTTTGACTCTTCCAAGCCCCTCTGTCTTCAGAATATTCTGGCATACTGTTTGAACAGCTGTTGATGATGATTTATTTTATACCCAACCAATCACTGTGCTCTGCAGGAGGGCCTTTTACAGATAAAAATATCACCAGGAGATCCCCTCCAAATGATGTTAGAACCTCTATATGATGTACCACCTACATCTCAGAATGTCCTCCTGTTATATATCAGGCATGAGCTCTAATGCTTTCGGGGGGTGCCTACTTAAGATACTCCTTTTTCAACCAAAACTTTTAAGTTGAGATTTTCATCTTAGTTTGCATCTGTATTGGACTTGAAATTATTTTTATATGCCTTTATTTCTAATCACTTTGGGATGCTTCATGGGAAGCATTTCATGAATGAAATTCATAATAATATAAGATTTTTATTCTTCCCTTTCTCCGAAAGGAGGCCAGGGTGGCAAACAACAGCTAATAAAAATAATATTGCCATTTAAACGAAAGATTTTAAAGCAAGCTAAATATCCTGCCAGCTAATAATTCCAAAAACAATGTCTTTCAGTTACCAAATACCTCTGTGAACAGGAATATTTTTTAATTCTGCCTAAAGGCTAATAATGAGGAGGACTGATGCATCTCACCAGGGAGGACATTCTTTGAGAAGGGACTGGTTGCAGGTCTGTACCAACAAGACAACATTCAGTGGTGGCACCACCAGTAATAATGAACCAAGGTTAGGCTGCACTATCCCATCACACTCATGTTACCCTTTTGACATATTATCCCAGTCCCCATCAGCCAACCAAAAGTTCTAGCCACAAAGGCTACTAGCCCATGAAAACAGTTACCGTACATATTTTTACCATTCATAGAAGGGGAAAAAAGAACCAGTGCTTGTAAAGCTTCCATGCAACAGTTCTCAGTCTTCAGAGACTTTGTGTAGTACTGCCAAGCCACGAACATACAAGTATTCCACTCACCCAAATATTATTCTTGTATTCCAACCTTTTACATACCACTTAAGTACAGTCATCTCTAAGCAGTCCACAGAAAACCCAATACATTGAAAATAAGAATGAGTTAAAACTATAAAGTCAGAATTCAATTTTAAAAGCTGCTGGAATGATAAAAATGAAAACCTTCAATAAGCCCTGGAAGTTCACATTGTCATCTTTTTCACAAAAACAACAGCAGGAGAAGCTTATTAGCCATATCCCTTGATTTGCAGTGATACTTGCACAGGGCACTGGGGATGGTGTCTCAGCTATTCTCCTTCAGTATGGCTGACACACATCAGCCATTCAGCATGGTCTACAGTCCAAAAAACAGGACCCAAGGAAGCTGCCTTATACCAGGCCAGACTTTTTGTCTATCTGGCCCAGAACTGCCTGTTTTGATGGGCAGCAACTCGCTAGAACTTCGGTAGAGACTTTCCATATCACCTGCTATATGCTTTTTTAAATCACAGAAGCAAGGGGCTAAACCCCAGGCATTTTTGCATGCAAGGTGTGTGCTCAACTGTCAAACAGTCCTTGCTTTCACACAAAACATGCTATGGTGGTATGTGGAAGACAGAATAATGGCAGCAGGGAGAATTTCACACAATATCCTACCATTCTTTTAGAGCGTCTGTTGCCACATTTCCATTAAAGATCTGAGATAGAAGTTTTATATCAGTGGCCCAATGTGGGGTTGAGATCTTGATGGATCTCCATCAGAACTCTTAAAATATAGACATGGATAAAAACAGCAAAAGAGAAAGAATACATTCTACAAGAGAAAATTTCAGTAATTTTCAATAACATAAAAAATTGTAAATCCTCCCTTTTCTGCAAATGGGTTCTCCATTATAATTTTCAATTTCAATCTGAGATAAGCTACACTTTTCTTTGTGGATTATCTTCTAAACTGCTCACCTTTTCACTGGTTTCTTGAAAGCTTCTGTCTCCTTTGAAAATCTGCTAACATTCCTGCCAAAATCTGTCTGGCCAGATATAAAAACATTAAGTAAGAGACAATAAACCTCAACTAATTGCCTTTTTTGTTGCATGGAAAAAAATTTTGGGAGGGAAATGAGGCATTGTGTGGGGAAATTGCAACTGCCTTTTTTCACAGCATCACTGAACACAGCAAGCCTGGATTTGTTACTTGTCACTGAAAAGGCATCATTATAATTTAGTAATGGATTTGTTTTATGCCTCATTTTCAATGCATTTTATAAAGCCACCATTTTCTTGCTTTCCTCTTTTTTGTTACTTGTTTATATATAAACATGCAAGTATGAAGAAATAGCAAAAACATAACATATAACCAAACATGCTATTTACAACACTAAACCTTATGCTACTAACCATTATTTCTAATCATTACTAATGTTTCTTACATATGCTGCTTCATACATTGTTGTTGTTTCCCAGTCCAGAGGGATGTTTGTCAAATTGGTGGCTACTTGATACATCATTCATATACACAATGAATAGGGAAAATGTATGAAATTGTCCCTCTTTACTTAGCCCTCTGATCAAGCAACTCTGTTACTTTGTTGTTAGATGTTTTTATACCCTTCCTTTCCTCTAATCCAGAGCACATAGTGGCTTCAGATGAGGATTTTTAAAACAAGCATCTACAATAAACAGATATGATGCTTCATTTTTGGCTAGTATAATCTACCAAACCTGGGTATATACTATGTCCAGATACCAACTTCCTTTCCCCCCTCTTTTTTTCTGCCTAGATTCTTGCTGCTCTGAGCATGGAGATGGATATTTCTTTATTGCAATATTTAACTATCCAGAAATACAACAATAAAACTAATTTGATAGTCTGGAATTGTTGTTTAGTTATGTCCAGTAACCACATTGCTCTGCCAAGTTGGAGCTGACACTAATTATGTGAGGGGTGTGCCTCTTAAATACCCAGCAAATAAAACACATTTTAACAAATGAAAATTAGTAGAGTGTAGCCTCAGAGATAGATAACCTCTCCTTTTGAGATACTTTGTACTTCTAAGGGTCAAACTAGACTGGACCCTTAATGTGCCATTCACAACTAGATCAGTAATAATAATACAATAGGGAAACAGAGGGAAATTTTAATCAGAACTGCAGCACACAGACACAGGAGGTTTAACTCTCTGCAAGTGTGATTCCAACAAAGATTGCCCTCTATGCCGCTATTGGCCTGAAGGTGGTGGCAGAAGCTCCTGTTGACACCAATGAGACCCTTTCCCCTCTAAGGTTAATAGTGTGTGTGTTGGGGTATCTTTTTCTTTTTTGTAAAGACTGCGGCTGGGGAGAGCAGGGTTTAACTACCCCTCCTCAAACACTGTAATAGAGATTAAAATTGTCGCTGTGCCTAAATACTAAGTGGCAACCTTAATGTAGCTGCTCATGACATGTTTAGTGTCAAGTATAGTCTGGGATTTATATACTGCTCAATTTATTGTGTGGTGGTGAAGACCTAGCAATGACAAATAATTTCTCATTGCTATATACCTCCAATCGTGTTCAGAGACTAGTGAAGGAAGATCTATATATCCCCAGATTCCTACCAAAGAAAATTATCTTGCCTCACTTCCACAAAGTTCCATCATAGAATGCAAAAGCTGGGAGGGATGACAACCCATGACTAGTCTTGCTCAGTGCTTTTTTATTTTAAGGATGATCAAATTAGCACTGAAATTGGATCGTGCCTGTGGGTGTTTTCCCATTCCATCATCAGCTTTAGTCAGTTAGATTTGTCAAGAGAGATGTGTTGTAGCTTAAAGGCAAAAGCGATATAACTGTTCTTCAACCTTAGGTTCCCAAATGTTGTTGTATTACAATGCTCAGAATCCTGAGCCAGTCTAGCTGTTTCCCAAAGGTTCTAATAAAATTACTTGCAAGAATTATTGTTATGACATCCTTTTAAAGTTTCACCGTCACCTTATTTTTGAAAACCATAGTACCAAAACCTTATGGAAGTATTGCTTTCAACCTCAAAATGGTGTGTGTTTGTTTGTTTTTAAAGAGTGCAGCTATTACCTCTTTCAAAACAAAGGGGGTGAAAAGGGGGTGAAAAGGGTGAAAAAGGGGTGTTCCGTGAATCTGGAGAGCATGCTTGTATCAGGACATCAGGGTTGAATGTATTGTTCTTTAAACGTTATGATGACTAGTTCACACAAGTTTCTCCCCTGAAAAGGTTGTTATGTACAGTGGTACCTCGGGTTAAGTACTTAATTCATTCCAGAGGTCCATTTTTAACCTGAAGCACCACTTTAACTAACGGGGCCTCCTGCTGCTGCCACGCCGCCAGAGCACGATTTCTGTTCTCATCCTGAAGCAAAGTTCTTAACCTGAGGTACTATTTCTGGGTTAGTGGAGTCTGTAACCTGAAGCGTATGTAACCTGAGGTACCACTGTATAAAAATCCTTGGTGGGAGATCAAGAGTAGGCTGATGCTTGAGTCCAGTATGGTTCAGAACTTTCCCAGGTGAAATTATGAACATAAATGTTGGGGTGCTGCTTGTGGGCTTCCCATAGGCAACTGCTTAGGACCATAAGTACCGTATTTTTTGCACCATAACACTCACTTTTTTCCTCCTAGAAAGTAAGGGGAAATGTCTGTGCGTGTTATGGAGCGAATGCCTACGGGTGGCGGGGGGGGGAATCTTCTGCAGTCGTGAGCAGAGGATCCATGGTTCCCCTTCCTTCCCTCCTCCGTGGCTTGCTTTGAAACAGCAAAGCGGGAGAGGAGCCGCTTACACAGGTGTAAGCGGCTCCTGTCTGTTTGGCTGCTTTAAAGCAACTGTGCTCTGTGTCCCTCTCTCCTCCCCACTCAGCTCGCTAAACAGCAGCAAAGCTTTTCAGCTCTCTAAGTGGGAGAGGAGGGAGAGAAGCAGAGCCTGCTTGTTTTAAAGGAGCAAAGCGGGAGAGGAGAGGAGCCTTCTCCCCTTATACCCCTCTTCTGCATTATTAGCAGCATCCTTCTCCACACACCCCACGCGTGCTCCTTGTCCCTTGAGTGCTTTTCCTTCCCTCCCCACTTAAAACGTGGTTACAAAGCACGGATCCACATGCATCCTCAGGAGTTTTGCACTGGGTCACCCCAAATTCACCACCAGATCACATAGCATGTCCATGGCTACATCTTGCACCAAAAAAACACCCACCCACTGTTGCCTGGGGTCGCAGTGGTGCAAAAACGTGGTTACAAAGCATGGATCCACATGGATCCTCAGGATTTTTGCATTGGGCTACTCCAAACTCACTGTCAGATCACATGTCTGTGGCCACAGCATGAACCACAAAAATCATACATCCACTGTTTCATTTAGAATATTTTTTTTCTTGTTTTCCTCCTCTAAAAACTATGTGCGTGTTATGGTCTGGTGCGTGTTATAGAGTGAAAAATACGGTACATAAGAAGAGCCACTGCATCAGTCCAATGGCCCATCTAATCCAGCACCATGTTCTCACAGAGGCCAGTCACATGCCCATGGGAAGCCTGCAAACAGGACATGAGCGCAACAGTACTCTGTGTTTCTCAGCAACTGGCATTCAGATGCATGCTGCCTCCAATGGTGGAGGTAAAACATAGCCATCACAGTTAGCAGACTTATACTGCACAAATGTGTCAAATCCTCTACTAAAGCCATGCAACTTTGTGGCCTATGACTACTTCTTGTGGTAGGATGATGTAAGAACACAATGTTAGACTAGATGGGCCTTTGGCCTGACCGTGACCTTTGGGTTTCTTTGGTGCTTTAGAAAAACAAAGTACAAAAATGAGAGGTAAAAAATAAAATCAGAGGAGGGAAATGAAATCTAGGGAATGGTTTGGGGGAGGAAAACATCATGAGTGGAAGGCTAAGAGGACCAAAACACCAATTTTAGGCATTCCTGTTATAGGTTTGGTTATGCGAGGGAGGAGTTTTTCCTAAAACAAAGTGATGGGATTTTTCCACCACTACCATAGGAACTGAGAGCAAAAGAGGTTTTGTGTGCCTTTTGGGGTGAAGGCTCCTATCCTCAGTTAATGTGTTTTCCAATGGTTTTCACAGTGGCATGTGTGTTGATTCCCTATCCAGGAATCAGGGCGCCAACTAATGGATATGCCCCAGTGTTACTTTGGGAACTTAGCAGAGATCCATGGCCTGCTGAATAGAGGCAGAAACAGTGTCTCTGTTGGAAAACAGCCAGTGTATATTTGCTGCATTCTTGCCCTAAGTGTCTAATCCTCAATTATATTATTCTCAGGCAAAACAGGGATTCTGGGAGAAAGAAGCTCAGAGAAATATTTGAAATAGCTGCTGGGCCTGCCCTCTTGGTACCAATTGGTTCACCCTCTGCCTTGATGCCCATTTCTGTGTGCCAAAGTTCAAAAATAAAGACTTGCATGTTCCTTCGGAGTTTTGCAGTTTGAGAAGTGCAATCCCAGTCTTCCAAACCTGTTATAAACTTGGAAGGGTGCTAATTTGGAAAGCCTTTGTGGGCTGACCTTTGCCAAATCTTTCAGGGACATCTTTGGAATCTGTTTTCAAGCGAACGTTTTGGGAAAGACTTGAAGGAAAAGGAGAGGGAAATATTTATAAAAGAGATTTGTTGCTGATTATATCAGTGTTGGCATTTGCAGGAGCACTTCTAAGGAGCTGATATGAAGTTAAGCACAGCAAAGGAGGCAACAAAGTGGAGGATGCTGTGATTGCCTGGGTCATGAACTCATGTTCTCCAGTGAGACAGAAAAAGAGAATCTTTAGAGAGCCATTGAATACACTTGAGCTTCTGTCTAAGCAAACACAGATAGCACTGGTCCGCACATTCATTTTTAGAAGTTTTTCTTCTTTCTCAACATTTATTAAACATAGTCTTTTAAATCAGTTAAGCCTCGAAGAGGAAAGGTCTGGGTCAGTTCTTGGTTTTCAGATGAGATGGGAGGCAGGATAATTAAACACCAATGGGAGGTTGCTGCAAGAGTCCTTGCAACAGAAGGGCGAAAGAGCAAATGACAAAGTGAGGGAAGTCTGATAAGCCCTTCTTCTGGATGACACTTCTGGCAGCTGGAACTGCTTTTCAGCTCGGCAAGGTTTCTCAATCAATATTTCTACACTCCATTGATCTAGTGGAATGTACTATAAAACAGCAGCAAGATTACATCCAAGCCTCCAATTTTCTCTGCCTGTAACTCACAGGATTGCTGATGGACCAAACGTGAGCCTGTGCCATAAAAATTAACATCATGAGATATGGCTTTTACATTTCAAAACTGGGGAGGTAGATCACCTTGGAGGTGTTAAAGCCGTATGTGTTTAATTTCATTCATACACCTTTGGAATAAATGCTCTAAAATACAGAATAGTTTCTTCTGTGCTCTCAGACAGTGTGGCTGGGAGATAAGCTATGATTATCTTTCTTTATCAATAGATAACAATGGAGCTCTAAAATAATACACTCTCTGCATGTGGGAGCTATGTTAATATCCTCCTTAGGTAGCATTTGTTTATACTTTGAGTTTCAGTTTGTAGAACTTTGTGACAGGTGCAGTATTTTTACTTTCCAGAATGCACAATTCAGTGACAGAGAAAGGGCATTCAGAAGTACCCTTTATATTTAAGGCTCTTTTCTGATTTTACTTGGCAATTCAGTATGCATGAGTCTTGTTAGCTCAGCAGATACAAAGAACGGAAAATTGTCACAGGTCAAAAAAGGAGTTTAGAAGAGTGAACAAAGACATGTAATGGAAATTTATCCAGCAGGTTCCAACAAGATTTCAATGGGCATTTTCAAGCAAAGTCCAATTAGAATAAATCTGAAAAGCCAAAAACTGATATCGGGAATCAGCCTAATATCCCAATGGATATAAAAAAGTAATAGCCACACCAACATTTTTGCCCCTTAATGTTGATTGTTGTTGTTTAGTCGTTTAGTTGTGTCCGACTCTTCATGACCGCATGGACCAGAGCACGCCATGCACTCCTGTCTTCCACTGCCCCCCACAGTTTGGTCAAACTCATGTTGGTAGCTTCGAGAACACTGTCCAACCATCTTGTCCTCTGTCGTCCCCTTCTCCTTGTGCCCTCAGTATTGAGGTGTGATTTACCGTATTTTTCGCACCATAGGACGCACTTTTTCCCTCCTAAAAAGCAAGGGAAAATGTGTGTGCGTCCTATGGAGCGAATGCAGGCTTTCGCTGAAGCCTGGAAAGTGAGAGGGGTCGGTGCGCACCGACCCCTCTCGCTCTCCAGGCTTCAGGAAGCTATCCGCTAGCCGTGGGAGACCCAGCTCTCCCACGGCTAGCGGAGCGCTGCATTAATCCCGAAGCTTGGGGCGTGCGGAGCTCAGCGCGCCCCAAGCTTCTGGGTACCGGCAAGGTCTCCGCTAGCAGTCTAGACCTTGCCGGCACCCAGAAGCTTGGGGCGCCCTGAGCTCCGCACACCCCAAGCTTTGGGATTAGCGCTCCGCTAGCCGTGTCTAGGCTGCGGATAGCAGCCTGCTTCCCGGAGCGTCGGGCGCCCTGAAAGCAGAGCGCCCGGCGCTTCGGGAACACATCCGCACCCTAGGCAACCCTGCGGGAGATCCCGCAGGGATGTCTAGGCTGCGGATAGCAGCCTGCTTCCCGGAGCGTCGGGCACCCTGAATCAGAGCGCCCCTCGCGCCGGGCAGACATCCGCAGGGTGGGGAGCCCTGCAGGAGTTCCCCGCAAGGCTCCCCAAGCTGCGGATAGCAGCCTGCCGCCCGGCGGGCGGGGCGCCCTGAATCAGAGCGCCCCTCGCGCCGGGCAGACATCCGCAGGGTGGGGAGCCCTGCAGGAGTTCCCCGCAAGGCTCCCCAAGCTGCGGATAGCAGCCTGCCGCCCAGCGGGCGGGGCGCCCTGAATCAGAGCGCCCCTCGCGCCGGGCAGACATCCGCAGGGTGGGGAGCCCTGCAGGAGTTCCCGGCAAGGCTCCCCAAGCTGCGGATAGCAGCCTGCCGCCCGGCGGGCGGGGCGCCCTGAAGCAGAGCGCCCCTCGCGCCGGGCAGACATCCGCAGGGTGGGGAGCCCTGCAGGAGTTCCCCGCAAGGCTCCCCAAGCTGCGGATAGCAGCCTGCCGCCCGGCGGGCGGGGTGCCCTGAAGCAGAGCGCCCCGCGCGCCAGGCAGACATCAGCCAGCCCCACAAGCTCGGGGGACAGCAGGGAGGCGCAGCGCCACTATCCCGCTGTTCCTCGACCTGGTTCGGTTTCCCTGACCTGCTTTTGGGGGGGAAATAAAGGGAAAATTTTTTTCCTTTATTTCCCCCCCAAAAAACTAGGTGCGCCCTATGGTCCGGTGCGTCCAATCGTGCGAAAAATACGGTAATTGCTTTCTAACTGCTGCCAACTATAGCATTTGCTTATTTCTTCTAAGCTATTAGGAATGTCATTGACAAGCTGCCTGAAGCCATGGTATATGAATAGTTAAGCATTGTCCAGTTTGATATCTTGTCATGTTTCATTGACTCCAACTAGGATATATTAATGGCTATATATGTGCTCTCATGATGGTATGCTGTTACATCAGCTGGTAGGGGAGGTTGGAATGGTTCTAACTTCTTGAGTCCAACTCTCCCACAAGCCCCTAAATGCAGTGGGTGGAAGACAGCAACAGTCTTTAAAATTACTCTTACAGACTGCTGTAAAACATTGGGATATTTTTTTTTATTCATGCTGAGTTCAGAGACAATATCTCCAGAAGCAGACAGACCAATGCCCCCAAATAGGCAAAGTCATGTCAAAGGGACATTAGGTCTGTCATGTTGATTCATATGGCGTCCAGATCCCAACATCAACAAAAAGTGCCGCCCTCACCTCAGGAACCCTTGTGCTGAGTTTGGCGACAATATCTTGAGAGGCAGTCAATCCCACACAGAACAAGAGGACGGACAGAAAAACCACTTTCCAAAATATATAGTAGATATAAAAATATCAACAGGTACTGGAATATATCGATGTTTGTATAGATCTGCTACAAGACAATGTTACGTAAGAAACAATAAATAGACTATTGATTTTAATGGGACTTACTCTGAGATAAGCATGTATAGGATTTCAGCCTTAGGTGATCCAAGGAAGTAAACGGATGTTGACAGTGCTGTCACAACCCTGCTCCAAAGGTGTAGCTTTATGTGGGAAGTTACACTGAAGTCATTCATGAGATCCCTTCTCCAAGCACTTATCTTTTTAACTGTTGGCTATGAGTTCTCAATAGAGGAGGCAGTGCAAAAGAAGGAACAGTAGACAAAATTAAATCACCTTCTTTTTCCAATAGCAAAGCGTTAAGCAGAATGGGAAATGGTAAGATCTTGAACTGTCTCCTTAGTTCTGAATAGGTTCATAGGCAGCTAAGGACTGGCCAGGAGGTTCACAACTGCAGGTTGAATTAGTTATAGAACTTAGTAATGGCATGGCCTACTCGTTTGCTGCTCCTTGTATTACTGTGAGCCTGAGCATCTAAGTTCCCACCATCTGCTGAGTTCAAGTTTAAACTTGAATGGCAATTTTTGGCTCTATTAGAAGCCTCAAAAGTAAATGGCCATCTGCTGCCTTCCATCCAGGTTTGTCCTAAGCAGAAAAATATCTAGCATCTGAACAAAATAATATCTGATGAAATGAGAATCTTGCTCTGCTCAGCAGCTCTGTGATGAATCAGAATTTGCTATTTAAATGTTCTTATACTTAACAGACTATAATATTTGCTTAAAAGAGCATCACGTAATTTGGATATGTTGTGGTGATTGGTTTGACTTGGCATTGACTATGTGCTTTGATTTATTCCACCTCAGTTTATAATGTTGGCACATGCACATGTTGGTGATATTGCTGTGTGCATACATGCACGTGACTCCATTTCCCCTGGAAACTAGTTTTTGTGCCACACGTGTCCTTGAAATTGTTGTGAATGCAAATGCTGCAGTGCTTTGGCTCTGGCAATATTTGATTACACTTCATGGTTTTGTTCTGTAAATTGCACACCCATTTTATAAGTCCACATTATTTCAGAGTAGGTTCATATACAATGAAATTAGGAGATGTGTAGTGGCAGAATTGCTTGTGCAGTATCCTGCTTTTAGTGTAGATTTGTTTACAAAGATCACCAATTATGAGATGATACATTTCAGCCATACTGTATCTGTATTTAGCCATCCTAGTTATACAGCCATATTAGATTTCTGAACAAGCCACTCTAAAAACACTATATAGCATTCAAAGCAGATGTGACAGCATGAAACTACTGATCAAGTAAAGTCATACCAGTTAATAACATACCAGAGAATTTTAACTCAATGTCTAGATCGCATGGTTTTTATAGAATATTTGTAGAGCTAGACAACCTCCCTCTTCTCTTAAAACTTTGTGGCAAACACAGCTGGGGTGGAGGGTTATGGGTGACTTATTGGGGTTGAGGAAAGTCATTTGACTTTTGAAAGGTGTATGTGTGTCTGTGTGTGTGGTACTTACTGTTATTTACAAGCTTGGGGACTTCTTTAAAAAATAAATAATCCAGACTGTCTTTGAACTGGGCCTGGAAATTAATTGGCAGCCAGTGCATTTGGGCCAGGACTGGTGTAATATGCTCAAATTGCCTTGCCCCAGTGAGCAGCCTGGCTGCTGAATTCTGCACCAGCTGAAGTTTCAAAACTGCCGTGCTGCCACATGCTTTGAAATTGTGTCATTGGTGTTCCTGGGAAGGATGCTATGCGACTACTTAGTATCATTGCCAAAGACATCATATGGGGGTGGGGGGAAGATAGTTTCACTTTGGGAACAATAGTTAATCATGGCCCAATCTCTCTCCCCCCCCCATATGATGACCCTGGCAGTGGTGTTATGTCATCACATACTATGTACAGTGGTACCTCAGGTTACATACACTTCAGGTTACAGACTCCGCTAACCCAAAAATAGTACCTCAGGTTAAGAACTTTGCTTCAGGATGAGAACAGAAATCGGGTGGTGGCGGCACAGTGGTGGCAGGAGGCCCCATTAGCTAAAGTGGTGCTTCAAGTTAAGAACAGTTTCAGGTTAAGAACGGACCTCCAGAACGAATTAAATTCTTAACCCGAGGTACCACTGTATGCTATTGTTACCCAAACTCTAGTAACCTGCCTCCCCTTTGAATTACAGCATTGTGTTATCTATGAGGCTGCCTTTCAAAACAGGACAGGATAGAAAGTTTCCTAACTGGTATCAACTGATATGATCATATTACACAAGTGCCTTAACAAAGGCACAGGTTTTCAGACTGTTCCCAGGCTCTAAGTGTGCATATTAACCTTTAAAACTAACCAGCTTGGAACTTGGCTGCTTGAAGAATTGCCATAGATATATACCTTATAATAATAGAACTCAGAGCTCAGATGGTGCATCCTTACTTTGGGACTGGCTTGGGACACTTCTCATTACAGCGTCCTCTTGCTGACCCTATGCAAAGGATTTATGTTAATCTCCAGCTAACCAGAAAGTTACTTGCCCAGGTCTCCTTCCTTTAGTATAATTCTACTATCTTCAGATCCCTCCTACTTTTCTCTGATCTTTATCTTGTCTGAGCAAGATTCCCTCCCTCCTTCCCTTGTGCCTACGTTCCTGGTCAGTCAATCCTATAGCATTCTGAACCAACAATTGCCTCTGTGGCTCCCTATGGCTGTTTTTTATGCAGCTTGGTGCATCCGCCTGGACTTTCCCTCCTCATGACATTCTGCTTTGGGCCTGCTCATGAACTGGGTTAACTGCAAGGAGGAGGCCAAGATAACCAGCAGAAGATGGTTCAACTTGCAACTCTCCTTTACAGTACCCAGGCCATGAAATCATCTTCTGGAGCCTGTTGCTGTGTCTCCACCAAATAAGGCATGTAAGTGCAGTGGTTACTAACTTGTGTGCCCCAACTGTTGTCTTCCTGGTACCAGCAGAAGAGCTTTTTTATTTCCCCAGGCTTTTTACTCAAAAAATATTGCAATGCTTTTTAGATGATTTCTGTGTTGTTTGTTGTGCTATTACCGGTTCTACTCTGCTTTTATTCCATGGCATCTTTTCTTTTCTTTACATTTCATATTTTTGACTTATTTGTTTGTATTTATTTTTGCTGGAAACTGCCATAGAACCTTCATTATTGGGAGGTGGACAAATATTGTAAAGAAATCAGTTCAACTGTCTCATTCAGATATCCATTCCAATGGCATCACACAACAGTGAGAATGGCAGTGATATCTTAAAACCATCATGTAGTTAGATGGTTTGCTGCATACTAATGACAGTCAGAAAATCCTCCTGTATATTATTAAAACAATATATTTTAATGTATTACGGGCTAGAAATTGCAAAAGGTTGGCTGCTATTCGGCATGGGATAAGCTGAGTATTTGGTTAGTGGTCTGAAAGAATAAAAATATTATGTAGGGAAATTCAGAGTAAGACAGGTTCTAGAATTAAGGAACTGATTGGAAGTTTTGGGACCTCAAAGTAGTTCCTTTGTTACAGACAAATCCCTTATTTGATTGAAATGAAAATGTTGGAGGCCATTAAAAATTAACTATGTGTTTAAATAATAGAAGGAATATCAACTCACAGGCTCTGAACAGGCACCCGACCAGGAGAAAACACATGTTCAGCATGAAAAGAAAAGCAAAGAAACAAAAGTGAGTGAGGGAACACAATGAAGCACAATTAGGAAAGTGAAGAGACATTGCTATGAACTAGAAAAGGCAAAGAATCAAATATGTTAAAGTGTAAAACTTCAAAAGAGCCCAAATGTCTCCTGTTTTCATTGGGAGAAATAAGCATCTTTCTCTTCTTACATTTCCCACCTTTGCATTGAAATCAGGTTTGGACAATGCAAAATTGTCATTGGAAAAGTGTATCTTTCAAAAGATCTTAGAATCTGAGCTCATCACTGATCTCTCAAAAGCTTCATTGGTGGGAAAGGACTTCTGTGGGTTCTGTAGGTTTGCTCTGATCTTCTCCATTCCCTGCTCTAGAGGGTACTCATAGACTTGTAGAACTGGAAGGGACCACAAGGTTCATCTAGTCCAACCCCCTGCAATGCAGAAATCTTTTTCCCAATGTGAGGCTCAAACCCATGACCCTGAGATTAAGAGTCTCACGCTCTACTGACTGAGCTATCCAGTTGCCCCAACAACCAAAGTAGTTGAGAATGATTGGGATACAAATACACCATTGTACTACTGTAGTGGTGGGTGGGTGGGTGGGTGAGAGAGAAAGAGAATACTTCCCAATCCAGACTTATCAATCATTTGATGGATTCAGTGTTTGGAACTGTAGCTCTTAATTCTGAAAGTTCACTAACTGAGGACTGCTCCAGATCAGCAGCTTCTTGAGTGTTTATTCTGATTTACTGGCACAAAGCTTACACAGAGGTAAGATTATACCTGGTCTTTCCTGAGCATTCATTCTGATTTGTTTGTGGGGCAGTTATATGACAATGAGCATTCGTCCTGATTTGCTTGTGGAGTGTTTATAGGTTTCCCCATTAGTCATTCCTTCCTTCCACACTTTTCAAAGCATTTCCTCCTAATTTTCAAAACTGCAAAATGTCGAATTCTTTTTTAAAAAGTGGATTTGTTGCACTAAGCAACAGAGTCCTTTAATTCACTTCACAAACATACATTTTCTGGTATGCAGTTGAATCTCTGCCACAAAAAAAATAACAGTCTGGAGGAACCCTGAGAATATTTTCTTCAACACGCATTGGAGTCTCAATGGTACCCTTCTGGATTTGTGATAAATAGACATTGGTTTCCCAAATGCATACTCATGATAAAATAAATGCTGGCGCTGTATTTTATTTACAGTGGCATATACATTTTTCGGACATAGAGATTATCTTTCTGCAAGTTAAATATCATAATTTAAATATCCCTTAAAACTGTTGCATTTTCCAGGTAGAGTTGCCAGCTGGTTCTTTGAACCTGCTCTTTGACATGCAGAAATTTAGCAGTCAGAGCTTTTCCTGGCATGGATGTAAGGTGATGGGGAAAGCTTCATTTGCTTAATTCCTCTGCTTTAGGCTGCTATTTAAAGCACAAGAGGGGAGGGGAAATTTGGAAGAAAAGAGAGAGTGGCAAATCTATTTGAAGGTATATTTGCTTTTGAAGTATGACACTTCCCCTTTCAATTGATTAGTTACCGTGCCATTAAATTTACTGATTTTGTGTAATCTCTTGCTTTGCTAATCAGGGTTTATCAGTTCCACCAACAGTGCTTACTTTAAGCAGGTATGGGCTTGGTCAGCAGCCAGAATAATAGCCACCTGTGAACCACATGCACAGCCACATGAATAAAGGTGTGCAAGAGATAGGTAAGAAATAAATAAGAAATAAAAACAAGGCCAATCCCCTCAAAATAAAGACTGCACAGTGTCATCACTTTTTTAATGTTCTGTTATGCTTATACATTTTCTGACAAAGAGCCTAGGGCTTTTTCCATGTTGCCTAAGGAATCGTCTGTCCATTCTCTGCTCAAACCCAGTTACTATTCTTGGGCAGGTGGAGGAAGGTCAGTTTGTGTCACTGCTATACCTCTGTGCTGCGTGGCTGAGCGGTATACCAACTCAAACACTAGGGTTTTCCTACCTAGTGGTTATTTCCCCCAAAACTTTAGTTTTATATTAAGCAATATATTTTTATACAGAAATATAGAAATAAAGACATTTAAAAAATTAGTGGAAGAAGCATCAGGTGGGCATTTCTTCTTTCCATCAAGTGAACTAGTTCCTGTGGTCATGAACAAATGTCCCAGAGAGTACAGATGACACAATACTGGTTCACCTTCGTCCAGCGCACATTCATGAAACCAAACTAAGGGCTTCACTGGCTGCATCAAGTCCTGAAGAAGCACACACCATATGTACTTTGTTATAGGTTTTGAATGTTTCTCCCCGGGAGAAACGTACCAATGTTGAGCCAACAACCAGTGCACAAAATAGATTTAGAATCCAAATGGATAAGGAAAGCATTGGGCCGGAAAAGAGCAGGAAAGTGAAATCAAAGGTCAGTGGCAGGATTAGGTTTGGAATCCGTGCTCGCTGGCTGCTATTACAAGCCCTTGGCCTACACTCCACTGGATCTGCCAACATGCGATAAGACAGTTGAACATTTTCACAGCCTTTCTGTGAAACTAATACTCCAGCCAGCATTCAGCCCAAATTATGATGATCCTTTCTAAACCAATTTCAATGAGTTTGGAGAACATTGCCACTTCCCTGCCTGAAGTTGCTTTGACAGACAGGATGAGAAGGAAGACGTGCAACCTATATACAGCAAAGAAAGAAACAATGAAAAGATATGCCATAAAAATATGAAAGCTGTCTCTGAAATCCCGTAATATTTTATTGCATAATTAACAGCTCTTGCTGACACGCTCTCCCTCCTGACTCCCTTTAACTTGCAGCATCTGGATGGGGTGATACAAGGAGCCCGGTTCCGTTTTCCCCATACAGCAGTGTTCTGATTAATTAATCATTGTGAGTGTTTGAATAATACATTAAAGATAAACTTCAATGCTTGGTGGGGGGAAAAAACAAAAGAGAAAATATTGCTCTTGTTACAGAAAAGATGTGGTCCCCAAACAGCAAGCAAGATGTAAAGGTAAATACGGTGTAGTGCTCCTTGTTTGCACAGCAGCAGGAACCCGTACTCGGCTTCGTGACAGAATAATTTCCACCAAAGCTAGTTGCCAAACTGCTCAAGGGTTATTATTTTTTTGTGGGGGTGGGGGTGAGGTCGGGTGAAATGAAGAGGAAAGCTAACACAATGGCTGATCATGAATTTTTGAGTCAACAAATAGTCTTCCATGAAGGAAGGAGGATGGGAAGATAAAAATACTTATTATGTTTCTGTTTCGATGTTCCCAAACTCACAAATGTAAACTTTAGAAACCTGCCAAATTGTGTAACTTCCCATGATCTCAGGTGTCTCTTTTATCTGTTTCTGATTTTTCTGTCACAGCTATGCAGCTATGTAGCTGTTGCTTGTTGATGCCTTCTTTGTAGATTTTCAATGAATGAGAGGGAGGCAAGGCAGTGGGAGGCTTTGAATGCCTATTTTGGAAGTTTAGAACCAAAACACAGCTTGAGATGCTGCCTTGGTCCTAATCGTAATAATCCTATGTTTCGGGTAAAGTAAAGGTAAAGGGACCCCTGACTGTTAGGTCCAGTCATGGACGACTCTGGGGTTGTGGCGCTCATCTTGCTTTACTGGCTGAGGGAGCTGGCGTACAGCTTCCAGGTCACGTGGCCAGCATGACTAAGGCACTTCTTGTGAACCAGAGCAGTGCACGGAAATGCCGTTTACCTTCCCACCGGAGTGGTACCTATTTATCTACTTGCACTTTGACATGCTTTCAAACTGCTAGGTTGGCAGGAGTAGGGACCGAGCAACGGGAGCGCATCCCGTCGCGGGAATTTGAACCGCCAACCTTCTGATTGGCAAGCCCTAGGCTCTGTGGTTTAGATCACAGTGCCAGCTGCATCCCTGTTTCAGGTAGGGTGGTGTATATATTGCTTTTCAATTAATCAGGTTTCTAAAGTCACTCGGAAGTGTCATTGATAGGAATACCATTTAATTTCACATAAATGTGTTCTGGAGTGTAAGAAAACATGTGAAACCCAGCATTAGCAAAGCACCATGATTCAGTCCTGAGTGCTTACTCACATTAAGGAACTCTTTTTGCAGCTCTGAAGCAGGGAGATTGGAACATGCTGAATGACTATGTGCTCATACAAGCTCTTACATGGCTATATGTCATTTTAAGAGTGGCAGTCAGTGGTAACACTCTTGAGCAGAGCCAGGACAGTTTTCTGCATGTATCTCTTGAAGGTATCAATGTAGGCTGTGCCATACTGCAGTCTTCAACATGACAGACTGGGGATGTAGTAGATCAGTTGGGGAAGTCAGATTAATTCCTGCCAATTTATACAGTTTGTGATCCTGACCAAGAGCAATTTAGGAACGTGCCCTATTTATTTATTTTCAAAGTTTTGTTCCCTTTTATTATGAAATGCATTCATTCATTTATGTGCAAATGTGTTACATTATACCTGATACCTTAGAGATAACTGCATGGTGGACTTTTTGCACCAACCCACCTCTTTCTTTAGATATAGGTCTGATGTTATTGTCAGCTCCCCTGCCCACCGCCCTTTCTCCATTCCCAAGGCTTGCCATGCCTCATGTTTACACAGCGGGCCAGTGGGAAAAGGTCAGGTTTATTTCTCTGACCTTTTACAGTTTTGTAAGCATTGACAGCTGGAGGTCCTCATTGCCCACATGTCAGTTACAATGAAGCATTCTTTCAGGTAATGACATGCAAGCGGAAAGGCGCTGAGAAGATCCACCAGTGCTCTTCACAGGGAAACACAGAGTCTCTGTTTTCTTTCCGGCAAAAAGAATGTAGTAGCTCATCAGCCTCTGTGCCCTCGTCGTCTTCAAAAGATTTGTATTCTGAGGCTACATTCACATATAATTTTATCTTGAAAACCAGACAATGTACGATATGGAACATGAGGCACCGCCAGACTGGATAGTTGTTTGCTTGCTGATCCAGTGTCAAATTGTTCGGTTGTAAAAGGGGAACCATAAATTGAGAATGTGAGAAATAACTAGGATTTTGGAGAGCCATGTGGTGGTGACACATGCCTGGCATCAAGGTGACAGCAAGAGAGTCACAAACCAGTTACATTCCTAGGACTGTCAAAGAAGGATTGCACCCAGTGCTGGTCTGGAGAGTTGCTTCATATTTGTTAATAAAGGATAGATTGTCAGGATGTAGCAAAATCCTGTGTCGTATTAATCAGTCCAGAGAATGTTTGTGAAGTCCGGGGTTATGCTAACTGAGTATTAGGTTGGCTATGTGCATTGTGGGTTTGCTTATTCAGACAACTGGGAGGAAGCAATGAAGTAAAATTTGGTGCATTATCAACTGGAGTTTATAATTTAATATGGAATTACTTAAGTTTATATATGTGCATATATACATATATATGGTGGGGTTCAGGGAGCCGCTAAATCTGGACAATCAGAAATATGGCTACATGTCAGCATAATTGTGAACAAATTCCCTCTGGAGAGATTAGTCACTTCCAATCCTACATAAGTTATGGCTGACACCTTCTATTCTACCTGGGGCTGGTTTTCTCTAGCTGGTAATTGAGTCCTGCATTATATACCATTGGGAATGTGCTTTGTGATTCCCACAGTGACAGATAGCACACCACATAATCAAGGAGATGTTATTACTCATTAATACTGACTAGCTAGGTCACCCTCATGCATTATGCAGGGAATACACCTCTGCTTTGCTTTAGCCCAAGGGAAGCATTAATGGTCAGGTTCCAAATCTTAAACCAAAGGCCTAGCAGGTAGTTAACTAGACATGTTGACATCTCTGTTAACTTTAGTGGCACTCTTGGGCATCTCTGTTCTAATGCGTACAAGTTCTTTTGTCTCTTGCTAATATCTCGTTTTGGTTGCTGAATATTTTAAATTGGGCTCTGACAGTTACATGCTGTGATCATTCCCATCAGCTGTATGAACAATGTTCTTTTTCTAGGAGAAGGGTTATTTTGTTTTGCAAAGATAAAAGGAAAGATCAAATGGTCTGAGATTTATGTTTAAAATAATGGGACACAATGGGGGGGGGGAATTGCAATCAGTAACCTATAGAGTGGAATTTATTACTGTGACTGACATATAAAAGGAGGGAAGTATATCCAATAACCCTTATTCTTAGTGTGCCTGGTGTTTCAGTGGATATACAAAATGGAGTGGCCAACTGGGCTTAATTCTATGCATTGTTTAAAGACCATGTGCATAGAGACATTAGGTTCCAAAGTTAACAGAGAAAGTCCGCCTTTCATTAATGATTCAAAACCTGAAGATCAATTCTAAAAGATTTAGCACTTGCCCGGGAAGCTGAAAGTTTTTAGCACCCTTATTTTTTTTTTTTTTTGAGGAACAGAAGGTGAGGAGGTTGATGCCTTCCACTGCAAAAGGAAAAAGTAATATCCCTGTGCTTTTGCTTTGAATGAAAGCATAAATGAATGCCAACTACCTTCTGCTTATCATGCCAGACAAACTATCCTCCCCATCTGCCCCTCACCATTCATATATTAAGTACCTTGACAGTTATTATCTGGCATAATTAAATGTGAAATAAAACAAGAAATTGCTCCTAAGATTTGAGCATAGGCTTCAGGAGTATATTAACATGGCAGCTTGGGAAGCAGCATGGAATCTTTTTAATAAATTTAACAACACACACATTTGATTGTGTTAGATGTTCTGGCTTGTGTTTCAAAGTTACATGACTTAATTTCTCTGGGGAGAAGATGGGTTCTTTAAACATCTTTCTTTCTCTCTCTGATAGCCCATTTATTCTCACACACCCTGTGCCCTTCCTCGCTTCTTACCCACGAGGCATCCTGCTTTCTCCTCCCCGACACCCTCTTTGTGGTTGCTTGACTTTCCCTCCTCTTCCGGCAGTCACTCTGCTCCCCTTCATCCAGCTTTCTCTTCCTCTCTGCACTTGGTCCACTCCTCCCTCCCCATATTGTTCAAGGTGTCTTTCTCCTTTTCCTTTCACCCTTTCCTTTCAATGTACTTCATCTCTACAATGTCTGATGTGAATGGCTGCTAGAGACATTTTTATATGGAAGTTGTTCAGCTTCTGTCCTCCTGAGGCAGCAGCCATGTTCGAATCCACAAAATGCAGTGCTGGAAACTGAGTGGCTCCCATATAGATCTGCCACGGTCCAGTGAGGACATCCAGGCAGGTAGGGGTACAAGTGAGAGACTTGCAGGTGCTGGGGCATGGCTCCGCGGGTGCCTTGACACTGGGGATGCCTACCCTACATTAAGATAGGCCTCTGTGGGAAAGCTTCCTCAGAAAGGGGGGAAATATTAAGAAAAAGTCACCACTTTTCCTAATCCTACACTCAAAAAAATTTCACCTGCTTTTGTCATGAATGCAAATAAAATGGAGTCCCACAGAGTTCATGTGAAAGTTATGCTTAAACCTCTCCAGTTGAAATCAGTGATACTTAAAACTGCTAAACGTTGGTTGCCTCATGTTTCCAGTTAGAAACCTGTCGTGAAGTTCTGTGGCATAATTTATGCATTTCTCTTTCCTTTCCCACAATGTTTTGATAACCACATACAATTCAAGATATGTGGATCTGATTCAGTGGGAAAAACTGTATCTTTCCAGAGTTTGTTAAGGCTATCTGATGTTTATCAAATATCTCTTTTTTATTAACAGTTTGCATTTTATATGTACATTTGTAACAAATTGTAACAGCAACTTGGCTACTCTTAAAAAAAAAAATGAAGCGCTTTGAAACCCAAAGTCCCTCAGCACTGGATCAATTCATTTGATAATTCCCTAAGCTCGAATATAAATGTTACACCGTGATTAGCTGGCTTTACAACACTTCAAAGCTTCACTAAAGCCAGTCAATGCAATAAATAAATATCTAATGAGCTTTTTCTCTGCCAAGTAAAAGGGTCCAAACAGCAGGTGATACTTTCAATCAGTCAGCACAAACCCTGCCTTAGCTCTATGAAATCTTTTTAATATGGAGATTGGGATGATGAAACACACTGCTTAAAGAATGAGGGGTGGAGGTGGGGAGCCTCACAATGATTAGCTTTCTTGCAGGTAATACTTAAATGTCACCCAGTAAAGTACAGCATGGTGGTTTGATTCTTCCTCCATGTTAATGCATGAATACAGTTCTGAAGTCTTTTCCCTCTATGGTCAGAGGCAGTATGCCTCTGAATGCCAGTTGCTGGAATCACAAATGAGCAAGAGCCTTGTTGCTCTCAGGTCTTGCTTCCTTGCTTCTCATAGGTTTCTAATCAGCCACTGTGAGAACTAACTGTGCCTTTGGCCTGATTTGGCAGGGTTCCTTTTATGTTCTAATGTTCTGCTTCCCAAGTTTTTAAAACATCATGGAAGGTAGCAGTTTATTTTTTCTTCGTTTTCATGTTAACTCATGGGATAGCCATATTGAGCCCAACCCAGGCATGTGAGACTTGACCAGCTACAGAAAAGCACCTGGGAGAGCAGATTGTAATACTTGCACCTGAAATCTGGCTGCTGCTCACTACAGATTCCTCATCATCTTTCTTAGGGACTTCTATTGGTGAGGAATAGGACCTTTGCGATTCCTCCAGTTCTAAGAGTCCTGTGAGCCAAAAAGAAACCTACCAGTTCAAACTCAATTCTAGCTATGGCTTTATCTTTTACAAAGGCCATAGTTCCTTATTTATAAATTTTTCTTCTATAGCTGTAGAACTGGTATCAGCAGCCAGTGCAAGGACTCGGAGCCATCTTTCCCATGGGTTTACTGGTGTGTTGCGCCAGGCCGCCAGCATCTCAGGGGCGCCCCAGTGAGTGGGGGAGCTGTGCAGCTTTGCTGGCAGCCTCCCCTTTCCCTCCTGCACACCCGCCAGCTGCGCCCTGTCAACCATATGGCTGGCGGACCTGCAGTTTCCTTCCCAAGCCTCCGCGGGAGGAGAGCGATCCCTGCAGAGGCTTGGGAAAAGGTTGACAAGTCTGGGAAATGGGGGATGGGGTGCCGGAGGGATCTTTGCACCACAGCACAGGATATGCTTAGGACAGCCCTGCCTTTGGGATTCCTCCAGTTCTAAGAGTCCTGTGAGCCAAAAAGAAACCTACCAGTTCTATCTCAATTTGAGTTATGGCTTTATCTTTTACAAAGGCCATAGTTCCTTATTTATAAATTTTCCTTCTAAACCTGTTGAACTGGTATCAGCAGCCAGTGCAAGGACTCCTGCTGGCACAGTAGGGTTCTCTCCCACCCTCTGCCCCCAGCATGCCTGCTGCTCCTCCCCAAAATCCACTCTGGGAGGCCAGGGGAACTTGCAGAACAGTGTAGGGAGTAAGGAAAGAGGAAATCATTTTGCCAGCAAGCAGAAATGCTTGCACTGACAGAATGATCTCTTTAGCGAAGCATTGAATTCTACCCTGTGTGTTGCAACGTTCCATGTTGTGAGGTGAAGCTCTTCCATTGAAAACATGACTGTACTAATCCTTGGGCACTTGAACTTAACACCAATAAAGCTTGAACACAATTCACTTATTGAAACAGTTATTCCACAAACATTTGCATGTGGGTTGTAGATGGCAATAGGTATGAATATAAATGAATGCTGTGCTTTTCTGAATGATATGATTGAAAGGTATCTCATCTTGGCTGACTGCTACTTCTCAGCTCTTCCAAGTGCCCTTTTGAATCTTTCTTTTATGATATTTTACCCTTCTTCAGGGCTTGCTGAGTTGAGAGAAGGGTGAGTTAATTGTTTTATAATTGTGTATCATGTTTCTCCCAGACAAGCCAAGTGATTTATGCCCTGCCTTTGCTTTGCTTGCTTTCCTCCGTAAATCATTATCTTAGGCGGCACATACCCTGCTGACTCAGTCACTACTCTACTCGTCATGAAAGCGTTCTCCCTGCTAGCCCAAATGAATGAGGAAAATCAAAGCCAATCATCTTCAAGTGAATGGAAACCATTTTGAGAAGTCATACAGAATCAACTCAAAGTGGAAAGCAACATAACCTGATCCAAACTAAACACAGAGGCCTAGGAAAAACTAATGTCCAGCTGAGGTCCATGGAGTCATAATCTCTTGCTCCCCTTTGAATCCTGACTAAACAAGTGAACAGTCTTGCCCCTTTCCATCTAATGCTGATTATGTGAAAAGAAGGAGGGACTGTTGAGGTGATTAATGTTGCTCATATGGATGCAGTTGAATGAATAAAAACTGACTCTTCTTTGAAATAAAAATTATCCAGGCCAAAAATATGGTTCAAAAGCTTTACTTACAGAACTTTAACTCCAAATAACTTGAAATAAATAAGGTTACATTCAGTTAGACGCATAATTTCTTATATTGATCCCAGCATAGGTATACATATATTAGATATCTTGCGTCCTAAGCTAAAAATCAAAGCTCAATCTCTCTCCCAGACAACCTCCATTTAACCTGAACCTGCTTTCCTGGAGAGAGATTAACATGTCTATTCTCTTCAGTAGTTGGAAAACAAAGGCTCACTCCACCCAAGATGGATACCTATAGATTAGCATATGCATGGGCCTGTAACGGTATATTTTGCAGGTGACTGAGCCCTCAGAGATGCATTCCCATGTACCTGTTAGGCACTACATAGGCTCTTCTTCAGCTTCAATGGAAATTTCCATGCCATGCTTCATAGTACTCTATACAAATACATTTTATAATTATTTTCCGTTTCAACATACATTAAACAATTTTACTTAACAGGGATGCACCATTCAAGACAGTGCCCTAGGCTGTCCTTATAATGACAGTCATTCCCCCCACCCTTTGAATCCATGGTGACTGCTCCTTGCTCATCTTACTTACTCACTTCAGGCAATACTTGCAATTTTGCAAACCACCTCAAGGTTGCTTGTGTGTAGCTTGTAACATTTCAGTTTCCATCCAGTGAGAAGGTCTGAGTAGCTCATTTGTCATGAGCAAGCTTCATTCATACTGCTCATGAGTAAAGGCAGCCTTTGCCCAAAGGCGATCATACACACCAGGACTCAGATTTCTAAGTTGGGTTCTGATTTCCTTATTTCAGTATCCACCCACTTATCCAAAACCAGATTTTAAATAATGAGCTTTAAAATTACATCCCATTTAAAGTAATATTGATCTCGTTTTGTGAACCTGACCATGTTGTTGTGAATATACACTGCTTTTTTCTACACCATCCTTTCCCAAGCTGAATAGATCTTAAGTAAGGCTAAGAATAAATCTTCTGCCTAAACAAAAAACTCTCAAGCACAGCCCAATGTTTATGTAGGACAAAGTTTGTATTTCCTATTTATAGCCCAGCATAGTTCTCTGAGTCTGACAGCCTCCTACCTGAAGTGACTAGTCAAAGCTTTTGTGTTTGAACCCTATGGTAACCATCTAGCTAACAGACATATGATGCAGCTCTCATAAAGCAAACAAAAAAGGTCAATAAATAAACAGGACATTTTTTATTTTATTTTTTGCCTAGAGATTCTGAGAGAATATTGTTAAATGATACAATATTTGGGACTTCCATATACAAACTAATTCTCAATTCCATTAAAAAAGCTAAACTAAGGGTTAACCTGGAGGAAAGAGGAGAATATTGAATGTAAAAACTCTAATGCCCTTGGTGTACATGTTTAATACATCAGGTCTGAGCCACTGTTCCAGTTTCTGATGCTGTCCTTGAGAAGAGATGTCATGCAGATGCTTGAAGAATGGATATAATAGTTTATGATTCCAGCACCTGAAGTCCTATCATACCATGAGCTCCCTAGAGATGATAATCATGCAAACCTAATATTACTTAGCTAACGATAATGTCATGCTGCCACGCTGAGTTACATGGATTACTTTATTCTTGCCACCATGAATGTCTGGCCGATTAATTCTGATTCAATGTAAATAGAAATGATGTCAAGGATCTTGGAAAATAAAAATGGATAGACGTTAGCTGAGACCCAAGGAGCAATATGATACAGATGTGTCCTTCAGATGGTATCACAACTGTAATATACAATGCCATACTTGCCTGTCGAGGCATCACAATGTGTGGAAAACCCCTTGATGAAAATTAATGTCTTTCCCATTGAATTGAAGGTTGGATTAAGCTTTTAGTTGACTTCACACAGGTGTGCATCTCAAGGCATTAGAACAAATGCAACTCCTGTCAAAGCAGGTGATCACAACATCTTGTAGGAGATTTATCTGCTGAAATTGAATGAGCCAGGATGCTTTTGCAAATAAATGGAAAGGGACACAATCTTTTAAAAGTGTTGAATGGCATTTAGGATGCATGCAAATTAGAATTATTTGTACTCAGACAATTAAGACAGCAACTTCCTGAGAGTGGGTACAGAGTCACTAGATGGTCACAAAAACTTTTGGAACTGATTGTCAGGCTGTCAAAAAATAGAAGGAATGCAACATAAAGAGAGAAAATGAAAGAGAGGTTTATAGATTCAGGGTTGGATCCAGCACTGGGGAGGTCCTGTTACAAAAGCACACAACATTGGATACAACCCTCAGTACTGATTGTAAGACTTCTGGGCAAGGAATTTGTCTTTCAAGTATCACACTTAGCACTCTGTTGATCACCCAGGGCTGCCTAACAGAAGTGATAACAACAACCCTCCAAGGTTTCTCGTGGAGAGGTCACCCTAGCAAGATGTTTGCTAGGAATGAGAACAAACTAGGCAAAATATGGAATTTAGAGCCTTTTGCACCCCCAGTTTGGTAGTGACTGTGGTGGTGGTGACAATCATTCATTGAATTTCTGACCCACTGTTTACCATAAGTTTCATGGCAGGTTACAGTAATATAAAAATCAGTTAAAATGATATTCCATCCATTTAAAATGATACCCAGTAATATATGTACTGGGTTGTACTACATAATTTTTTATCAGGAGCACATGGTGGATATACTTATATATACTTACATATTTACATTTGTATCCCATTCTTCTTCCCCAAGTAGCAACAATACATCAAATCAATCTATCATAGATATTTTTAATTATATATATATATATAATTAAATGCCTAGGTGAACAGGGACGTTTTAAAATTCTTCCTGAAATTTAGTGAGGGAAACAGGGCGAGAGAGATGGAGGGGATAGCCATCATTGGCTACAGCCTTCAGGCATTTGGAGATTCACTTCTTCATTTCACACACACACACACACACACACACACACACACACACGTTCAAGCAAAATACTACATGAATGTGAAGTGTTTCATGGTTCAGAATACTGGGAAGCCTTAGGAAGTGACCCAGGTAACTCCCTTATAGGCTTTTTGATATGAACTGACATTTCATATCTTATGGTATGAAACCTAGACCCACTGGTGGGTTTTCCTCTTTCTTGTCTCATTCTTATTTGGCACTATTGATCCAGCTATCTGTTTTTCATCTGGGAAACGCGAAAGTAAAGGTCGAGAGTCTTGATAATGGAGATTCTAATAATGACAATCTTGAAGGATCATTAGAGTGACCGTTTCCTTCAGTGTCGGCTTTGTTATTGGGATCTGAAATGTGTGGGGGGCCTCTGACATTTTCCCAGAGGAAAAATTATCCCAGTCAATGCAAAGGTGCTCCTGGGAATACGTTTTGTAAGTGAAACCCAGATAGTTTTTGACTGGTAAGAGGCGAGAGAGAGAAAAATGTTGGATTTGAAGGTACATGAGATATTTACAGTCTTAGAGCACTTGTGTTGCATGTGGAGTTCAATGTCTGGCATCTTCAGGTAGGATGGGGACAGGTTTTCTGCCTGAAACCATGGAGAGCCACTGCCCATCTAGGGACAATGGTCTGACGTCTGAATAAGGCATCTTTCTATTTTCCTAGTGGGAAAATGAAATGTTTGGGGAAGGGCCATAGCTCAGTGCTGGAGCAGCAACTTAGTATGAAGAAGGTCCCAGATTCATTCTCTTGCTTTTCCAAGAAGACGTAGAAAAGAACCCCATCGAAAAGCCCAGAGAGTTGCAGTCAGTCAGTGTAGGTAATATGGAGCTCAACAGACTAATAGTTTAACTTGGTATAAGGCAGGTTTCTATGTTCTTAGAAAATGGTCTGCATTTTCCTACTTCCATTCTTTCCTGGCCTGTACTACCAGCTGACTTCCCCAACAATTTTGGGAATTATGCCCTCCGTTTTCTCTTCCTCTCTTCCTGCGTCTACCCCCCCCCTTTTCAGCTGCCTCTAATGAAATCTATCACATAGAATCATAGAATCATAGAGTTGGAAGAGACCACAAGGGCCATCGAGTCCAACCCCCTGCCAAGCAGGAAACACCATCAGAGCACTCCTGACATATGGTTGTCAAGCCTCTGCTTAAAGACCTCCAAAGAAGGAGACTCCACCACACTCCTTGGCAGCAAATTCCACTGTCGAACAGCTCTTACTGTCAGGAAGTTCTTCCTAATGTTTAGGTGGAATCTTCTTTCCTGCAGTTTGGATCCATTGCTCCGTGTCCGCTTCTCTGGAGCAGCAGAAAACAACCTTTCTCCCTCCTCTATGTGACATCCTTTTATATATTTGAATTATATACATCTTTGCATTCAAATGTCTTCAGTAGTTGCACTTTCACAATTGAAATCAGAATCCGACCCCGACCGAACTTCTTTGATGATGAGTCTCTTGTTCCATCTTTTTATTATTATTATAATTGTGGTGAGGTGGGAGCAGGGCATATCAAATAGCATTAAAACCTGCATTAGCAAAGTCAGAAGAATCAGCAGCCTATTTAAGCTGGCTGCTTTTGTTGCTCTAAGTAACAGAAGCATTATTCTCATTTGTGTTTCATTTCAGTTACCATTGCCTAAAAAGCAGTATTTTATTTAATCATTTCAGCCTTTGGAGACATATTAAAGTGCCTAATAGGGCAAAGATAATACATTAGCAAATAGAAGAAGTGTAGTCTTGCTTCGTGACATGGGATTGTGCTGGGGATAGATGAATCAGTCTGTCTCCTCTCACCAAGAAGTCTACCTCATCCTGTTTCTGCATTCCTCCGTGATTTATTTTTATTTTTAAAAATCTTCACACAAAAAATCAAATATTTATTTCAGCACATACTTTTGAACTCATTTTCTTTCAAAGCTCACAAGTATATCCCATGATACATATATCCACACATTTTTGAGCTGTTAACTGCATCATCATGGCATTAGGGAAAATGCACATCAGGTTGGTTTGCATTAGAATTTCTGAAGACTGAATTGCTCAAGCATCCCATCTCCTACTGTATGCACATCTTAAATGAATACAGAAATGACTGAGTCTGATCTCACCTATAACCAAACCTATTAAGGGGATAGCACAGCTCCCCTGTGTGGAAAGGCTATAGCATTTGGGACTGCTTAGTAGTTTATAAAATTATGCATGTCATGGAGAAAGCAGATAGAGAAAAGTTGTTCTCCCTCTCTCATAACACTGGAACTCATGGACTGTTGACATGCAGAGGGCAGGGAGGCCAGCTGGAAGCCCCAGCTGGGCCATCTCCTTCCATTGGCCAGTGCTCCGACGTAAATCAGCGACCAGGACTTCAAAAGACAGGGCACGCTATTAGCAGATAGAACTGCACACACAGAATAGGTGTGAGGCTTGTGAAGTCATACTATAACTACAGATTTATTATACATAAATCAGAACAAAGTAACGTGTCATCTCTCTCTCATGTTGTCTCAGAGAGAATGGCTAAAGCAAAAGCTATACACAAACGGAAGTTCCCAGCATACCGTGCTGGAATGTAAACAGACATGTGACATGTATGAATTCCACACCTCCGTTCCTTAAAGTGGAACAGAATTCTCAAGATGGACATCCAATGGTGCTGAATGTTAGAAGATTCAGCACGGATAGAAGAAAGTACTTTTCCCACAGTGCAGTGGTGGACTTTGGGCTCTCATATTTCAACAGCGCTCTGTGCGATGCTAAAATTCTGTGCCCCCTGCCTCTCGCACTCCATTCTACATAATTGTTGCTGTGCCCCCTGCAGCACAATGTGGCTGAATATTATTATTATTATTAATTGACTTTATATACCACCCTATACCCAGAGGTCTCAGGGTGGTTCACATAAAAGGATCACAGTATTAAAAATAAAAGCAATAACCCAATCAACCAAAGGCCTGGTTAAAAAGGAACGTTTTTTTACCTGGCACTTAAAGGTGTATAATGAAGGCGCCAGGCAAACTTCCCCGGAGAGAGCATTCCACAGATGGGGAGCCACTGTAGAGAAGGCCCGTTTTCGTGTTGCCACCCTCCCGACCTCTCAAGGAACCGGTCATGCTACCCTAAAGCCACCTCTACACTGTCCATAGTTAAACTAGGGAACTTGCTCCCACAGGAGGTAGTAATGGCCACCAACTTGGATGCCTTTAGAAGAGGATTGGAAAGATTCATGGAGGATAAGGCTATCAGTAGCTACCAGTCATTGATGGCTATGCTTTGCCTCCCTGGTTGGAGGCAGTAATACTTGTGAATACCAGTTGCTGTAAAACACAGGTGGGGAGAGTGCTTTTGTGCTTGAATACTGTTTGGCAGCTTCCCACAGGCATCTGGTTGGCCACTGTGAGCTTAGGATGACCCTGTTCTACCTGGTCTGAGGATCTCATCACACACTTAAAAAAAAAGTATCTTCCTGTAGTGGCTGGATAAGGACTAGAGGATGTGACATTTTTACTGACTGCAACAACCAGCTGCTTTAAATCAGCCCTGGAGCCTTTTTTAAATGAAACAACACTTTTAACTGACTCACATATTACCTAGTGGCATGGGGACAGCTTCCCTGATATGGGAAGTATTGTGGTGTGGATGTTCTAGAGAGATGGAAGTATGCAAGGTTGTGTGCTTCTTCTGGTAGAGTGCCCATAGGGTGAGTAAAGCTCATGTAATCCCTAGGGTGGTCATGTGTCCTACTTTACAAAGCTATGAGAGGACAGTCCTCTGTTTGAAGGAGTGTTGTGCTTGAAGGGCTGTCCAACCAAGTCTTGTTAAAAAGAAAGACTCAAAAGAAGGGAGAGCAGGTGCCCTGAAGTTTCACTTGAACAGTTGTCACCTAGACAGAAGGCAGACTGAGGAGGCTCACAGATCACCTGGTCATAGTTTTCCCTCCCATGATGAGATATGCTGCATTTCTATCTAAATTATAGCAATTATTTGCATACATATTGGCCTATGCACATTTTATGCAAATCTGTTCCTTCATACACCCTTGGCAATGCACAAGTTGCCACCCTAGAAATCACCCTGGAGTGTTTGGAATATTTACACACACTCTCCAGCAACAGGGGTCTGCACTATGGGAAATTTTATTCCATTCTGTCTGGCATTTATGTGTGTGGCTGAAGTGTGCCCCCTGGTAAATAAAAAATAAAAAAATGGTATGCACAATGTCCCCCAAGTTATACAAACTCTCTCTCTCTCTCTCTAATTGGAAGTGCCTCGTGTTCTAGAATTATAATGTTGTGCTATAATTCTGGAGAGTGGGAGCAGAAAAATTAATGAATCTGTCTAAGATAATCTTCATTACCCTGTGGGCTTAAGCTATTATATCTTTTCAATTTTATTTTGTTGAAGTTGTATGCTATTTAAACCAATACAATGTATATAATAATGAATCTAAGTATTCTGTTTTGGGGGAATGTATATACACACACATACTTCCTTACACCAGCTTGTTTTGGCAATAATTTAAAATTTCCAGGATTAGACATTAAATCCAGACTCAAAAATATTTAGTCCTGATTGATTTTTCTTAGCCATGAAAACCACTAACATTTTTTTCCTAGAGGTTGAAAAAATATATATTTTAAAATTCAGTTTTGCCTTACCAGAGTAAGCTATGCTGTGCATCTCACATTCAGTAAAACTCTGCTCTGGAAAAAGATAGTGTTGTGCTTCTCCCCCCCCCCCCCCGCCCATGCCTCCCCACCCCCATGATACAATTACTAGCATATCCATGTGAACAGAAATGGCAATAACAAGACTATATTCATTCTGCTTGTTTACATTGGACTTTCTTTGTGTAGGCAAACTACCATTCTCCCACCTGCAATCTACTGCTGCCCTCTTTTGCAAAGTTCCCTTTGTGATTGCAGGTGGAAAAGTGGTAATGAGAAGGGTAAATATGCTGCAGTGACTGGAATCAGAATGAAGCTCAGTCTGCCTCCACTTTGCACTAGATGCTTCAGGGCTTGTTGTATTATAAATCAATTCAATAAATAAGTCGTGAAATATTTAATGCCAACAGACCTTAACGGGTAGGAAAGGATTTAATACAATACAAAACATAAACTTGATTATTTGTGCAATCAGCACTAAGCTATTTTACAGTAATAATATCTTAAACTCTGCCAAATTTAAATGAAAAGAAGTCACTGTTCTGGGGTTCTGTACACAGAAACATGGGAAGCTGCCTTAAATTGAATCAAACAATTGTCCATTTAGGACGGTATTGTCTACACTAACAACAGCTCTCCAGGATTTGAGGCACCAGCATATTCCAGTCCTATCTGGAGAGCCCAGGGATTAAAGCTGGGACCTTCTGCATGAAAACAGATGTTCTACCACTCAGCTACAGAAAACAGATGTTCTACCAACCCTTCTAAATTACTCCTAAATGAAGTTGAGAGTATGATATCTATAAAAAGGGGTTTTTTCCACAGGAGAAGTACATTGAGAAGTTGAAGCAAAAATGTGGAAACGTTCTCCCCCTTCTCCAGCACAGAGAGTCTGAGAATTAGCCATTTCTTCAGGAGACTATATGAGCAAGTACAATCAAGCCTGTCTGTGACCATTTGCTGAACACGTTGCTGAAGGAGTGATCCAAACAAAATGAATGTTTTCTAAATGAACGGCTCCTTTTAGGGTTTTCCAACATACAACCTAGGGTTGCCTTTTGGAGCATTAGGTACTCCCACAAGTAAAGCAGGACTCTAGGTGCTATGTTTTTGGTCCAGTAGCATTCTTCTGGAAAGCCCTGGGAGACAGGGTTTGCTGACTCTCTAGATTGTCAAAGTTCCTTGAGCCATCTGGAGCTATCTGATAGGCATTTAGAAGAGTGCTTGTGGTATTCTGGTCTTTGTGCTCATGTCCAGTTTGCAGGCTTCCTAGAGGCATCTGGTCGGCCATTGTGAGAACAGCATACTGGAATAGATAGGTCATTGGCCTGAGCCAATAGGCTCATCTTATGTCTTTTGTTCCTATGACTGCATAAGCTGATCTTTGATAGACTCATTGATGAAAGCTTCAGGGCTACAATCCTATGTTCTTTGATTCAAGTATATTCCATACACACCTAACATCTTAGGGATGTGAAAGAGGCAGAAATCGTAGAAGTTTGGAGTACTCTCCAAATTTCTTGTGCAAATATGACAAACATGGGCACTCAAGCATTTTTTATAGTCTACTGGTGGCTCTGAGAGTATAAACCAGAGGTAGCTTGTTTGGTTTTCCGAGGACTCCTGGGAATAAATAGTACTCTAATCTTGGTATGGACTTTATTTTTTAAAAAAATAACCATAGAATAAATTTAGATTGTGAAGAAAAGAATTTCTAGGCTTCAATAAATATTCTTAAGAAGCTTCTTTCCTTCCTGTCCCACCACTTAATTACAGTGTGTAAATATGCATATGGCCCTATTACTGATGTTAATCCTAGAGCTGATAAGGTGGGGTAGGAGAGAATGGAAATGAATTGGAATATGGATAAGCACACAGCTTTCATTAGTCTACCTAAAAGTAATCACAGATCCACGACTGGTAATATACATCTTCCAGATACACAGCACTAATTACTTTGGCAAAGTAGTGCTCTGTCATGCCTATCTCTGCATTGTATTCCTTCAGTGCACCAAGTACTCATATATCCTGGATTTTTCTTTTTTTTTCGGTTGGGGGAATAGTGGGGGCTTATTGGTCGTTCTTGCTGAAGTTGCAAACAGGCAATGTTTCATGGAGCTTGACAGGATTGTGGAAGCATTCCTTCTTTTTCATTTTGATTTGCTTACCCATACAGTAAACAAGGAAGAACAACCAAAGGTTCAATTTGCAATTAGGCGAAATATTTTGTGTCACTTTGTCTGATAATCACCGAATGCAACAGGTAAAACTAGATCTCTCTCTCTCTTTTTAAAAGTGCTGTTCATAGAATAACTTTTATTTGGTAGATTGACTTAGAACAAAAATAAACAGTATGAGCTACTTTCAAATCCAAGGAATTTTATATGCATTGCAAAAAAACAACAAGATGCTATTCTCTTTCATTTTTACAAGTAAATCAAATTGAATTATTCATCAGCACAAAATGTTTCCTGTACTCCTTTCCCCCCTCCTAGATCTTTTTATGTTTTAAGTCATTCTCAGACACAGACTTTACACAGAGGAACTGTTAAGTTCTTTGTACTTCTTCTAAGTCTGTGCATGTCACTTTTCCATTCTGACTTTTATCAGTGGACAATGCCCAGGTGTTTCAAAACTGGAAACAACTACACAAACGTACAGCTGTATAAACAGGTCAGAGTTCCACAGTACACTTACTGGTAGGACTTAAGAGCTGTTCATAGTGCAAAGGTGAGCATTTCCATGACCACTGGCATTATGTTCCCTTCTCTTCTCTTAAGGAAATCTTTTTCTTCCTGGGTCTTTGATTATGGCCAGGGAGTTTTTTTAAACTGGAAATCACCGGAACTCAGTTCTGTCACCACTCAGGTGGGTACCATGGCCATTATAAGAGAACAAGGGAGGTGAGTTCCAGCACCTCTTTTTCTAGAAAAATAGCACTGATTATGGCTGAAGCTTCCCAGTGATAAACTCCCTGTGGTTTTTCAGGTTGAATCATAGTTCCTCTATGATTATTCCCATTAAAACACATCTGTGCATATATGGTTTTAACAGTCCCATCAAGGGCCTGACAAGGTTGCTGTTGCTGTTACCATCAAGGGCCTGACAGGGTTGCCTTTATACCAGGGATTCCAGTTCATCCAGTTTGGTTTTCAAGCCTTTTGTCAGGGTCTGGGCAGAGGAGGAATAGTGGAGACTGCCTCCCCAGCGTAACCCTTCCAGAGAAGAAGACAGTTCAGTATTACAACAGGGGTTTGAGGGAGGTCACAGCTCAAAGGCAGATGAAGGGAAAAGCTGGGAAATAGTGGAGAGGAGGAGGAAGAGGAAGAACCAGGAGGGCAACAGCTGATGGACACAGTGTCTTTATAAAGCATTCAAGACCCCCCTCCTCTCCCAGAACGCAGGAAGCCTTGAAAGTAGTAGAGCAGAAGGCTCAGAAGCAAAGGACCCTCAGTGCCACCCACAGAAGAGATGATGAATGAGGAAGTGGGAGAAAAAGGGTGTGGAGAGTCACTTGGGACAGCACCATTATTCCAAGAGGCTGCATCCCAAGCCTCTCTCTGTAAATATTGAATAAAAAGCAGATGGCAAGGACTTTTCCTTGTCTTATCCATTCCTGGCAACCCGCCATGGGGGGTGTTTCTTCTGCCACCTGACACTGTTTCAGCACAATTCAAAGTTTCACAGTGGGAACTCGTGAAAGTGGTATGAAACTCATATAACTTTGTAGTGTGAACAAATGCAACTAGAATATTCCTGCCTATCCTTTGCTTCACATTGGAACCACCAGGGACAAAAGAATAACTCTCTTCACAAAACCAAGCAACGTGTTTGAAACAGTGAGAGATATGCTTTCAGTGGGCGCTCCAAAGCTCTGGGAAACTATTTGAAGAGTTGTCAAAGCCCAATACTTTTGTCATTATCCAACAGCAGTGGAATTCCTCTCTGTTTGGACTAGCAGTTGGTGGCCTGGTGTTAAACCATTATAAAATGTAATCTTAGCAATATTATTGCCAGTCACCCCCTTCTGTTTTCTATATTTCCTTTTGTTTTACACATTACAACAATGTAGCATGTATAGACTTGGTCCAGCCACTTCAGCGTAAGCATTGTGAATACTTGCTCAGGCTTGGTTATGTCATGTCTACACAATTGTGCTTAGGGAAGTCAGAATGGTGCTAACTAGTTAAAGTAGTGTCTTGCTTCACTCTCAGGTTAGTGCTTGTCTGCTATATTGGAAGTGTGTGTGTGTGTGTGTGTGCGCGCGCGCAGGGCATTCAAAGAGGGTGTCCTTTAAATACAAATACAAATTAATATTGTTGTTCATTGTATCACCCATACCTTAGAGCAGAGGTGGGGAATAGGGTAACCGCATGCTCTACTGTACATAGGAGAGACTTTTGATATCTTAGAATAATTTCTAAGTTTGCATCTATACATAGGCAACTGTGAAGAAAATGGGAGTACCAATATCATTATTAGCGTAAATAACTAGAATTGTATTTCTTCACATAAAGAAACACTCTGATTTGTATGCTTGCTAAACAGAAAGCTTAACTCTCTTATTATGCAGTCTACACTGAAGTCAGAAAGAAAACAGCATCAGTATGAAACAGTGGTAAATTCACAGATTATTCTGTATCACTGCTTCCATAGTAATCTGCCTTGAGATACAAACACCTCCTTTTAAAAATCCTACCCATTAGCCTGTCATGCTATATCTGAAGATGATAACCTAGATATGAACTGCTCTGAGAAGAAAAAGTGAGCAAGCAAACTAGACTGCTGAATGCTTGCCAAATATGAGTTCCTTCAGCTGGGCAGATGACTTTATAAGTGTATATATATATATATTTCTGTAAAGGTCCCTGTGCACTGATGCTGCTGTGTAAACAAATACAAACACTGACAATGAGCCAATTCACATGTAACTCTAAGCCAAACTAAGCGAGTGTGTGGGCTCCAACAGCAGAGATTGCAGCCACTTTTCACTGCCTCTGGTCCTGCTGTTGCTGCACTGTTGTGACCTAACCCATGGTCTGGCTCAGCATCTTATACAAACCTGGGCTTGTGGGTTGTCTCACTCCAGGCAAACCATGAGTTGTAAACAGGGTTTGCTCCTGAGTTTACAGTCCATGGTTTATCTGGAGAAGACAACCCATGAGCCCATGTTCAGATGATATGCTAAGCCAAACCATGGCTTAGATCACAGTGCTACAGCAGGGGGAGGATGTAGGGAGCACTGCAGCAACCACAAACACCTTTCCAGAAAATCCCACACTCATGCATTCACACTAACTCATAGTCTGCCTTAGTTGTACATGTAAACCATCTCCATAAAAGGGAAAAGCTCCAGCCACCATCTTCACCACAGCCTCATCAATCCAGCACTGGCAAAGCGAAAATTGTTCTTTCAGCCTACATGGATCCTCAGGATTTTTGCATTGGGTCACCCCAAATTTACAATCAGATCACATGTCTGAGGCCATAGCATGAACCACAAAAATAATACATCCACTGTTTCATTCAGAATATTTTTTTTCTTGTTTCCCTCCTCTAAAAACTAGGTGCATCTTATGGTCAGGTGCGTCTTATGGAGCGGAAAATATGGTAATTGTTTTTCATTTTTTCAAGCACTGTTCCCATTGATCAAGAAGAATAACATGAAGTGCTCCTCAAAAAAAGCAATCTATCTAATATATGGCTTTTCACTCCATCCTTTGTCATTTGCTAGTTTGATATGAGCACATTGTTTTGCACACACACATATATATATATCTGGGAAAAGCAGTGGTGGAAATGTGGGGTGCTGTGCACTTGACTTCATGTCTCTTCTTACCAAGATAGCTAACAAAGAAGAGAGAGAGTTGCTTTCTTTCCATCTAGATCTTCCAGAAAACTGTTCTGCTTCATTTCATGGCACAACATTACTCTTAAGTTTGTTTGAAACTTTGCATGGTGTTTCACCAGGGAAGTAACATTAAATAACATGTTTTCTTCCAAAGCTTGCTATTAAAGCCACAGGGCTTGTTCTCTGACTGGAGACTGTATAATGCAAGCTATTATTTTCCCCCATCAGAAATGCTTTAATTGTCTGTAAAAATTCTAGGCTGCTCTGTTCTCAGAACTGGATTGCTTGAAGAGCATTTTCAGTGGATCCATTTATTGGCTTAACAACACATCAGTCAACTTAATCTTCAGTTGTCATTTATGTAGCATAATCCTTCCAGAAGTTTATCAACCTGATATCATGCTGAGCTGAATTTTATTTTTGGGTTGTTGCAAGGAAAGACAGGTATTTTGTTCACATCAGCCTACACAGGGAATGTTAAATTTCATTTTGGACATCATTGCTGAACTGAAACTTAGGTTGAGAAGAATATGGAACAACTTTGCCACAAGCAAATTTTTAAGATAAGCAGAGTGAGTCTGCCTTTTGGCACTTAAATTCTATATTTCACCTTGACAGAGTTTTTACAGTATCAGAACTCAATATGTACTGACTTTCTTTCCTTCTTTCTGCCATATGCTGTAACTGTGAACATTTCATTTCTGATCCTTCATATTAGCAATTGTCACTCTCATATAACCAGATGGGTTTTCTTTTTCTTTTGGTTTACCATTAACTTATATGAAAAACATGATAAAAAGTCTTAATTTTGAGGTTTTTTTCTTCAAAGAAAAATTATCACTGATAATATGAAAAATAGTTGGTTTAGCACGAACCATTATAATTTAGTACACAGAGTGCTGGACTTGTACTTCAAATTTTTACTCAATCTTAATTTTGCTGGGTGACCTTTTGCCAGGTAGTTTCTTGCTTTTCCAGTTTTTCAGATATCTTAAAATTTAGTATCTTACAAATAAACTTATTTTATATGGATTTTTTTTAAAAAAAATCTCCACTTTGGCCTTGAAAATTTTATTTAAAATACTCTAAATTTTCATAGTTCTGAGACTTGACAGACTTAATGGTATAATGAGATTCATCATTTGCAATGAATATAGTGGAATTTAGGGATGCTGATCATTCTCTGGATTGTGACAAATGGTTTGGACTGTGAAGTAGATGGTGAAACTCATTTTGTGGAAATGTCCAACTGGTCTTTAGGATGATCATCCTAGAAATAGATTATGGCCCTCACAGTGTGAAAGGTCTACAAGGAGAAAAAGTATGTGTTGCTGAGGGCCATGGTAGAGAGAGAACCAAGAAGGATGTTAGCCTTTCAGAAAATTAAGAGGAATTTATTTTTTCTTTCTGTTTTGCTTAGGAGAACAGATATATACAACTCAACACAACACACATAAATGACTCACAATTACTCTCTCCCTAGGAACAGGTGCTGAACAAGCATCAGGGAAGGTAGGGAAAATAGGTATATGTTTCCCTGGAGGCAGACATGTCAAAAGTTAGCCGTAAGTCAAAGGGAATGGAATATAAAACTACATTCCATACCTGCTCTTTGACAAATAGCTGACCATAAGTGTAAGTCAAATTAGTCTAGTACATGGCTCACTGAACTGGTGACAAGGCAGCAGGTTTCCCTGAGAAATAATTCAAAAGGCCTCTGTTCCATTATAAATGAACACAGTTGCAGTGATGTTAACCCTTCCATTGCACCACAAATGTAATCCTATAACTGCTGGTACTCAGAGAAGCAAAGAGGCTTGAAGATCTGAACTTTCCTGAGAGCAGCGCTGAGCTGTGGGCTCATGTTTTGATTGTGGAATGGCATCATTACTGCTGCTAAGGATGCTACGACCCCCTTATTCCATGTTTGTACTTGTTTAGCATCTTAGTTCTTTTTGCAGGAGTTTAAAAGGACTTGGATAAACATGGCTGAATATTTACCTGGTCTTTGAGGAAGGGGAAAAAAAAAGAAAAGTGCAAATGGGAATTTTAGAGGACAAATACTAACTTAATCTTCATTCAAAGGTCACCAATCCGATAGAACAACTTTCTTGTCTCGGCAAATTCTGAAAAAAGCCTGCAGGGTATAAGCAAAAGCCAGCACAGATCTGTGGCCCATCAGGCATTAGAATCTTGGTTGGCACTATCAGATGCAGTTAATAAGATTTGAAATATTGTGCATTGCTTTATAATATGCTTTGACTTGCCCCTCTGTTTCAGTTAAGCAATTTGTGGCTGAGAAGTGTGCCAAGGGAAAATAGATGATGCTCTTCAAATGGGGCTCATGTTACTGTTCAGTGTAAAATTGCATGGGATTTGCATGCAGTTGTTTCACACTGGTCTCTCTGTGTTATATACCCTCATTTATGGTTGTCAGATGAAATCTAGCAATTCCCCACCCCCCCTCCCACCACGAGAAGCTGTAATGTTTTGTAGGGAATATGATAGGAAGAAAAAGGTGACAACCCTTTAGAACAGTGATGGCCAAACTTGGCCCTCCAGCTGTTTTGGGACTACAACTCCCATCATCCCTAGCTAACAGGACCAGTGGACAGGGATGATGGGAATTGTAGTCCCAAAACAGCTGGAGGGCCAAGTTTGGCCACCACTGCTTTAGAATAAGAGACATCTGGCAACCCAGCCTTAGTGCATCAAACATGGCTAAATTAGTCCATTACATACTGCTAGCTGCTAGCTGTTTTTTGTGAATCTCTTAAAAACAAGATGCTGGAGATTGTTGCTGCACTCTTCAGTTTAGATACCACCTCCTATGTTTTCTTTCATAAAAAGAAAGAAGGCTTGTAATGAATTATGGAAATATAAACAGCAGCTTGAATAGGACTGGAGCCTTGTACGTGTGTCCGGGGGTGCCAAAATTGATAAATCATTAATACGATTACCAGCATTTAAGCAGAAATTTAATACACACACATAGGGCCTGCTCACACCACTTCCTGGTATGGATTTAGTAACTCATAAGATTGCATACCCCTCAACTGCCCCAATTAAATTTGGGGATCTGTGCTCTGGTGTGAGAGCATGAAGATCAGTTTTTATTTTATTTTATTTTATTTTATTGCAATGCTTTCTGGGATTGTGGCACATTTCCCCAGTTGTTGTAGCCATGGGAGTTGCTGGATGCTGAAATTGTGCTGGTTGCAGCAATGTAGTTCTTTGAAGGTACTTGGAAGCCATTTTTCGTTTACTATGTGAAAATATGTGAATAGGTTGGCATGCCGAGCATGGGTTGAGTGGATCTGTGCAGTATTCAGCAGGTTATGAAGTATCTTTGTGACTTCTTTACCACATGATCTGCTTAAAACTCAGCTCACGCTTATGTGGGCAATGCTCAACCCTCTTTCAGAAGTTTTGCCCTGATTATGTTGGGTTGAGTTCAAGGTGTGTGGGTGCAAAAGGAAACCTTTTGCTTAATCATATGCCTCAAACTCCACACACATAACCAGTCAACTCGCCTTCTGAACATGTCAAATTGGTGATGACTGGTCTTTGTCATTGTGAAGTTCTTGGATTCTCAGGATATTCTTTGATAATGCTGGTTGATGGAAGTTTCCCGAAAGATATATGTCAAAAGTAGGGACATGGGGAAAATTCAATTTGGTCAGCATTTTAATGTGAAACTCTCCAATTAACACTTTCTGAAACAATATGTGAACTGACACACAAACATACTTTGAAATTAACACTTCTCCTGGTTTTGAAAGACAGGTTTCCAAACAAACAATGTCTACAAAAATGTGTATATTAGGGGGAAGTGCTCCTTAAAATGCATATGGGAGACAAAATAACATGCAAATATGCATCATGTTAGACTAAACTGCTTGCAAAAAATGTGCATTTGGGGGCAACTGCATAAAAATGTGTATATTAGGAGAAATTCACCCTATTATTTTATTTTACTTCTTTTTTGAAAAAATCCAAACTGATGCAGAAATGTAGAGAACAGAACTTAGTAATGCAATGAGTAACTTAAAAAGAAGAAGAGAGAAACTGACATATTTATCCATTCCTAGCCCAAATGCAAGATGAAATTGAAATGAATGTAGGCTACTTCTATAGCAGAAAAGAGAACCAAACTCTTGACTGGTGCAGAATGGACAATTTACTAACTTGATAAATTCTCTATTTGGCACCTGTTTATGGTGCATCCCCCACTCTATCCTTTCTACACCTCTGCTTTTGCCTCTTTGAATATAGACACCTCAGAAATATATTCACATGGGAGACTTATTGGCAAGTTTTGATACTTTAAACTGACATTCTTCATCTTTGGGGAAATTCATTGAAAATGTTTTGATTTTAGGGTTTATTTCATTATAACGGCATTGTTACTTTCAGCATCTTGAAGCACACAGGGCTAACATCTCAATTGAAGGTTGACAGTTTTAGCAGACACTAAATTGGCTCCATTAAGAGGTAGGAATGATTGCTTCTATTATGAAATTCCTCCTCGGTCTCTATATCATTGGATGAAAGCTTCCTAGATGTTTGGTGTTGATAATGCAATCTCTAGCACACCAGATATATTTCTCTTGAAAAGTAAATGTGTCCCTTCCCCTTTGTGTTCAACATACATGAGAAAGGAAAGATACTACTGCTTCAGACAAAAAATTCTTATTTCTTAGGAACATGTTTCTGCTATGATGCTCATTGATGAGTAGAGTGGGTTACTCCACTTACCTTAGAGCAAGTCCATTTTGGTATAAGCACATAAATGCTTCCACTAAAACCTTGAAATAAGTAACCCCCATAGCAATGCATTGAATTGTTTGCCAGATTCTACATTGTACTTTCCATAGCGTGACTACACCACATTTCACAATGCTGGTTGATGCTGGTGTGGCAGAACTAGCTGCCTATCCAAACTGCTTTGTCAATATTACATCAAGGCGGAATTTGGTTACCGAGTCAATGCCATGATACTTGTGCAGCCATTCTTCTGTTTTCCATCGTATTGTTTATTTACTGGCACCGACATTTATACAATCGGACACAGATGTATCCAAGACAAAAGGACTGTGTGCTAGATGTGAATTATTCAGATTAACCAACCTTGGACTGGGGGATGGATAGAGGGAAGGGACGCAGCCTTTTTTATCAGTGTGAATTTGCTGATTTCAAAAATAGAGATCTGCTTTCCTGAAACTTGCAGAACTAGAAGTAATAAAGCGTTTCAACCAGGTACTAATTAGATTTCCCAAGGGGGGAAGGGAATTCCATTTTTGGTCACATACTAGGCACCTCATTACACATAAAGTGTAATTCTGTCATTTGTTACATGTAAACAGCTTCTATTGATTTCACTGGGACTTTTCCATGATTAACTAGTGACAGGATTATATCCAAATAGATAAATCTTAAAGTAGTGGCTTGAAATAGTCTCTTGCACATAGAGCTTTTCATCTCAGCCTTTGTTCAGCCTCTGAGAAAAAAGAATATCATTTTTTTTAATGCCGGCAGCACTACCAACAGGCTGCATGGAATATAGGAGCCCAGCGGGAATAGACCTTTAGCAGGAATTCATATCTGTACTCTGAAACATGCACTTTTTATTGGTTACATTCCCTAAGGACTTGTTAAGGCATTAGTTACATTTTACCACCCTAAATGTCTTTACCATAAACAAATGAAACTTTGGAATCCAAGTTCAAGGAATAAACTCAAATGAAATGCAATTTAACCACTCTTTGGGGATAAAGACTTAAGTGGGGAAGAATGAAGAATTGATAGCCTATTACGACTTGTAATTTTCCACCTTGAATTATTGACAACCTGTGACATTACACCCTTACAAATTACAATCTATAAACAGCTTGGAAAATATGACCTTTGCATTACAATTGGTCTCCAGATGCCTCTGAGCTTATTTTCAGGCAGCTGGCAGAGGGTTATTTTCACTGAGGCTGAGTAGGTGTGCGAATGCAAGTAAGTGGAGAACTTTATTATACACTCAAGCCAAGCTTGCTCTCTTTCCCCCTTTCCCCCCCTCTGTAGGAGAACTTGAAAACCTGATGGATTATGGGTGGCATGACTTTTTTTAAGGTTGAGGATGAGGGAAGTAAAAGCCATTAGAAATTTTTGGCAGTAATTGATTAGCAGTCATGGAATAAATAGAACTAATTAGCTAGAGTTTGTTGACTTAGCACTTTAACAAAATTGAAGGTGAGAAATATGGTGCATTCATGTATGTGTGTGTTTTTTAAAAGGAAAAAACTGTTCTTTGGGAACAGTTCCTCAGGAATGAGTGGGCAGATTGGAAGGCATTGTTTAAGTGGAAATGAATGGGCTTACATTCCAGCCCTCCTTTTTGGCATCTGTCCCACACAAGGTCATGTCTTATGAGACAGTATAAGATTGTTGGGCTTTGAACTTTACCCATAAGCAACTGGCAGGAGCTCATTTATGCTGCCAAGACCCTGTTTAGTCAGTTCATTTGTCAAAGTTTAAGGACAGTAGCTTGTCAGATTTAATTATGACCTCTGTAAATTGCTGGTGACGTTCCATAAATGTTAATAGATTTTTCCAACAATATAATATATTCATTATATTATAATGTGATATAATATCTTTCTTTCATAAAGCTATTGTAGTTAACAAGACATAAAGACTTGTACGGGAAAGAATCTGTGTGAAACAGGTGAAGGGAATCTCTTTCTTTTTTGGTAACCTCCTGAGGACCACATGCCAGTGATGGGTGGGCCATAGGAAAAAAATGTGCAAAGCTATGCATGCAGATTTTACCTCTGCAAAATAGGCAAGTTTGTAAAGTAAAGGTAAAGGGACCCCTGACCATTAGGTCCAATTGTGACCGACTCTGGGGTTGTGGCACTCATCTCACTTTATTGGCCGAGGGAGCCGGCGTACAGCTAGCATGACTAAACCACTTCTGGCGAACCAGAGCAGCTCACAGAAACGCCGTTTACCTTCCCGCCGGAGTGGTACCTATTTATCTACTTGCACTGGCATGCTTTCAAACTGCTAGGTTGGCAGGAGCAAGGGCCGAGCAACGGGAGCTCATCCCGCCGCGGGGATTCGAACCGCCAACCTTCCGATCGGCAAGTCCTAGGCTCTGTGGTTTAACCCACAGCGCCACCCGCGTCCCTAGGCAAGTTTGCACACACCCTCTATTGCCTTTGAAGCATCTGAGGAATGGAAGAGTCAGGTCTGAGTAAAGCAAGGGTGGAATGACACGGAGACAAGAAAGGTGGTGGTTTTAAACAATAACAGTGACGTGAATAAAGTGAGGAGGGGGAGACAACAGAGAGGAGGGAAGTTGTGGTTTAAAGGAAGGTTTGGGTACAGTGAGAAGGATGCTGCAGCTTTGTTGTGTTAGCTTTCAGGTGCTGGCTTCTCTGTTGTACCCATCTCTACTTTTTCTCCTTGTTATTATTATTTTTTAAATCCTCAGTATTTCCCCTTCCTAATCTAGCCAGACCTCCCCAATTGTTTTAAACCACCTTCTTAGGACTAAGAAGGATTCCCCTTCTTAGGACTAATCCACACTTCCCTTTTGCTCTGTGCTTTCAAGGCAGAGATCCATGTTTTCCCAGTCCATGAGACACCACACAACCTTCATTGGGGGCCGTACAATGATGATCTAGTGGAAATGTAGTATTGAGAGAAATGGGGAAGCAGTATCACAATACTGCCAGAGCAAATGTCTGTACTTATCTTGAGGGAAGCTAAGCTATGAAACACCTTGCCTCTGGGAAAATGCTGTGGCAAATCATTTCGCAAATGCCATAGAGAGATCAGCTATCACTTGAAAGTGGCACCAGTAATTTCCAGCTGATTATGTCAGTCTCTGCCTTCATTTTGTGACTGGTTCTGCAGCTGCAATACCATTCTGTGACTGGCGGACCTTAGTAATTTTCAGCCATCTCAAGTAAACCCTGGCAGCACCAGGTTTGAGAAGGCCCACTTTAACTAATAGTACATGCCCATCAAGTTTATCAGAAATAAGCCCCACTGTCTTCCAGGTGACTTATGATATCATTAATTAAATTTATGAAGTTTAGGGAAGTGTAGATAAAACTATTTATACTGATGAGCTTGCTTCTGTTGTCCTCTCCCAATCATACATAGATATATTTTGTAAGGTATGCCTTCCCCTCTAACTCTGGGGTTGTCCAGTTACTCAAGGGCACTCCACTCCTTTATCTTTGTTGCATTTTCCTTGTGACCATGCAGCTCAATTCAATAACTCTGTCATGGTATCTTTTTTTCCTTCTGACAGGGAGCTAAACAGTGATTTATTGCTTGAATGCCTATCCCTTTCATGAAAGCCATTTGTTTAAACATCAGTAAAGCACGAAATTAATTATTCATTGCATGCTAATTTTTCACTTTTATCTGCTTTAGAAAGCCTCAGAATAAGCTGACTGCTAGGTGTTCAGATATATATAAATATGTCACATTATTTCTAGCTAGCAGTTCTGGAGTCTGGGATTTTGTGTTTTAATTATTTCCCTCCCCACAATCTAGTGATTCTATTCCAAGGAAGGTTTTCCACACCAACCTTTCCTCCTTTGCAACATTTTCTCATTCTCCTTTAGAAAGTGGCTTACAAATGGTCAGTTCATATTACTACAACTTCTGGATTTGTGTTTGGGGTTTATAGGATCTGTTATAACTGCAATATACCCTGCAGAACACCATCTAGTAAATGAAGGTTTGGTGTGTGTGTGTGTGTGTGTGTGTGTGTGGTGCTAATATACTGAGGTGATTTTGATCTAAGATTTGTTGGGTGCTTCTGGGTAGTGCAAGATCATAACTTTGTTTAAATTCGTGCAGGACGTTTGTGTGTGTGTGTGTGTTTGTGTGATTTTTCCCATCACATGAGTTCATGGGATAGTAATTATTTTTGTTTGTTTGTTTGTTTGTTATTTGTACCCCAGCCATCTGACTGGGTTGCCCCAGCCACTCTGGGAGGCTTCCAACACATATAAAAACATAATAAAATATTAAACCTTAAAAAGCTTCCCTATACAGGGCTGCTTTCAGATGTCTTCTAAAAGTTATATAGTTACTCATCTCCTTGACATCTGATGGGAGGGTGTTCCACAGGGAGGGCACCACTACAGTAAGCACTGTTCAAGTTTGCAATCCAGTTCATAGCTGTGAAACCAGGAACCATCTTCCTCAGTTTATCATTTCATATGAAGTGTGATAGTCACATGAGGGCTATTCCAAATGAACAGCCCTCCACAAGAAAATGGTGGAAGTACTGTACCTCTTCAAATGTGTGTTTGACTTGCTCATGAAATCATGTAGCAAAGTTATAGACCAGTGATGGGAAACCTGAGGCCCTCTAGATGTTCCTAGACTGCAGCTCTAATAATACCAGAGCATTGGCTCTTCTGGCTAGGGTTAATGGGCCGTCCAACAACACTCAGAGGACCATAGTCTCTCCATCTCTGCTTTAGACCAATGTTTATTGCTGCCCAACTGTCTCTGGACAGTTTTTCTGTGTTTTTACAAATGAGCTGACAGATGGCAGCCATTTTGTGTGAGAGAGGGGAACTAATCAGTCTAGAAAAAGCTATGTGTTTACCACAAGAGGGACAGCTTGTTGGAGCAAGCGGTCTTGCTTGTTAAATTAATTCTGTCCATGGCCAATTGAGAAGTCAGATTTTTGTCACGGTTTTTTTTTGGGGGGGGGAGGTGTCTTCTGACATATGCAAGATTGTCACAGTTGGAAGTGAAATATCAGATGGATAAAGGTTTGGTATTAGAAGGCTTAAATAGTATTATCTTCATTTTCTTTCTCCATATTTGCTTTCACTCATAAAGCATCGACTATATATTTATATATGGTACATATGTAGGAAATCCAAACATTTTGAGTAGGGGGATCAGACTTGAGAATGCAACAACATCCAGCACTTCCATGTTTCATCTCCCCATCCCTACCGCCATCCCAAATGCTGTGAGATAAGTTCAAACTATTCAACACAGTTCCTCTGGCAGATTTGCTGCATGAAAAGTATTTGTGTTTATTTGTTATATTTGAAAAGGGGATTTGTTTCTTTTCCCTATACAGTTTGGAACAGCTCACTTCTGTGAGCTGTCTGTATTACCTAGAGGGGAGATGAGTGCTTTGTTTACCCATAAGGAAGCTCGCTTAAGAAGCAGTTTTACTTGTAAAAGCAAGTAAGTCATAGCCAATTGGCTGGCTGGGACTTTTGACATGACACAATCTGCTTGTACATGCCCTCACTTTGTTATGGATAATATGAGTGAATCTATCAGATATGAGGCTTGAGTACAGAGAGTGCCATGTAAACTCAGAGAGAGAGAGCATTGTATTGGATGTCACAATCCGTGTTCCTTGTTCCTTGTTTCATGTTGCCTAGGTTGCTGAGCAGAGGTAAACAATGGTTTGATGTATGGAGGAATGAGTGAAAATTAGCCATATTAAAAGTAATATAGCACCGTGTTCTTGTAAACAACTCCAGGGCCATTAGTCCTTGAAAGCAGAAAACTAGATCTGAACTGAATTTTTATGAATGTTTACTTTTGTGCTCTAATGCACACATTTGATGAGGGATTTTTTTGTCAGTTAAGAAGTCATGCCAAAACAGAAAATATAACTCTACTTCTTGTGCAAATATCCTCGGCTCAGAGGGAAGACTGCAAAAGCCTCCAAAGTTTGATTTTGAAAATTCCAGGGAATTGTACAGTCCCTGCATAAGGGACAAAGAAGCCCTTGTATGGACCAGCACACACATTTAAATGTGACAGGGTAAGCACTTTAACCATGGTCCATGATGCATGTAAGTTGGGAGTTATTTTCCAGCCAGTCTGATGTGAGCTGGGCTTGGTGATAGCTTCATTTAATGAAGACAAATTAGTAGTGGCCAACATTTATGACATGTGTGCCAAAAGTCTAGTCCAAGGTATTGAATGTTGTTGCTTTGTTGTGCACTGCGGTCTGTATGCCAGCTTTTCATTCTCTATGCCAGTGGTTTTCAATTAGTGTGCCGTGTAGCCCTGAATGGTGCACCACAGGCAGCACCAACCTCCATCCCTCCTTCCTTCTCTCTCCTCTGATAACGACAATCAGACCTTGGTAAAGAAAGTGCACTCCTGTTGGTTGGGACCATTAACATGATGCATTACTATTGGACAGGCTGTATCAGGTACTGTCCAGGGGCTACTTGGAGGAGGAAAGAAGAGGAGGGAGAGAGAGAGCTGGTGAGTTGGAGGGAGGAGGCAATAAAGGCAGAGATGAACATAGGGAGTAGATTGATTGATTGATTGATTGATTGATTTGAGATAACGGTACTTATTAGTTGGTTTGCCTGAGACAGGCAAGAAGCCCAAGGAAGGGAGGGAAGGAGGAGTCAGAGGTGATATCCTGGAGGGGTTAAAGTGGGGCACAAAGCAGGTGGGGGTTCTACGCCAAGGGGGCAGCTAGCCAGCTGGTATTGAGTGGGATGCACCTGGCAGATTGGGGGGCTCGGATGGAGGAGAGTACCAGTGGGTGAGAGGGGACCAACTTGCGAATAGGGTCAAGTGGGGTTGGATAAAGAAACAAGCCAAAGACCACAGTGGGGCAGATATTTGTGGCAGGGGCACTGTTGGTAAGGGGGCTGGAGGAGCCCCACAGAACTTGGGAGAAATTAGGGGTCAGTAACAGATTCAGATAAGGCCTTTGAAGGGGAAGCAGGGCAGAGTCAAAGGTGGGAGTCAAAAAGGCTGAAAATCTCTATGCAGTACCTTTGAGTGAGTTTGCTTTTAGTTCATTGAAACAGGGAATGGGCAGAACCACTACATAGGAAAAGCAGGCGTAAGTTAAGTCTATGACTTACCTTGGACTTTTGTTTCTCTGGTCTCAGTGTTTTTGAGCAATGATGGAAGTGAGCAAACATTACACGTTCATTGGGGGAGAGACAGGTCTCTTGCAGATGTCTTGCCTCGAGGCTCACAAAATTCTCAATCCAGCCCTGAGGTTATAAATCGAAAGAACAAAATCACTTGGAATTATAGCAGAAGCATGTTTTTATTAGGTTGATTTATTTGCCTCTCTTTGAAGAACTCCATCCCCAATGAAGTGATAAAAGCTATTTGCTTGACTTTAGCATCTTATTGTACTGGGGGAAAATGGAAATAATTTGTAGATAGGAAGCCTGGTGATTCATAAAATAGTAAAATATTTTCAGGTGGAAAGATTGAGTTCCTACAGATAGGTTGTTTTGTGTTAGAAATAGCTGTGCAATCAGAAATTGCTCCCTATAATGTATTTAGCCTAATGTTGTTAGCCGCCCTGAGCCCAGCTTCGGCTGGGGAGGGCGGGATATAAATAAAATTTATTATTATTATTATTATTATTTACAAAAGAAGACAACCTTGTTGTCTTCCCCCAAACACAAAGATCAGATATGAATCTGTGGTCTTATGCTTGCAGATCCTTATGATAGTCAGTGGTGTTTTTTTCTGGGGGGACGCGGGGGGACGCATACCCCTAAACATTTTGTGAATCTAAGTTTGGCCTCATTGAGGCACAATATTTCAATATGAGTAGGAAAATGAGAGTACCCCTAAACATTTTTTTAAGAAAAAAAAGCAGTGGTGATAGTTAATACATTTCAGAATCACATGCAAACATCCCAACATCACAAAGCTGCTTTTCAGTAGGCTTTGCCTATCTTCTGTTTCAGAACATGGGTATAACAAAGCAACATCAGAAGTGGCTCACGCCATGCATATTGTTGCTAGGGCGACCCTGTGTTTGTGGGCCTTCTGCTCTTTTATGCATAGAACCATCCCAGCTATACCTTAAAGGTTGCTAGTTCTATTCCTTAGCACAATTGATGCCTCTTCCAAACCACATGGAAAATGAACAGGGTTATAGTGACTAATCTTTCTAGATAAATGTCAGTGTAAAAGTGGCCAGAGTAGCTGCCAGGGGAAAAGAGCATTAGTGTCAGGGAAGCTTAGCCAAGCGATTAAGTGACACTATATTGGCTTGATATGGTATCCATGTTTTTGAAAGTTGTGTCAAAATAGTTGGATCCCTTGGGCATAGAGTGGAAAGTAATATGAGTCTTCTAGGAACATCACACAAAGTTGCATCCCTGTAATTCATAAAATATAGCTGTAGGATTTCTTTCGCTATATTCTTTATGGAAAACATGAATACAACATCCCAGTGGCCTTTGGTCCCCTGGCTGAAGACAGAGGCCAGAGTTTGTTTCAAATAACCTGACACTGCCAACACTTTCAAAGGGGCAAGTATTGGATTTTGTGGCTTGCATTGGAACTGAAAGGCCCAAGCCTTGAGATAATTATCTTCCAAAGGCACAGATTCTCATTCCCTAAAGACTTGTGGAAACAAGTAGCTTGTGCCTGTTTTGACAGCTGCCTTTTGTGATGCCTGGGGAGCTTGAAATCATAAGCTGATCATGGCTATGCATGCAACTTTGGCTCATCCTAGATCAGTTACTGCAGTTGGAAGTTGAGATCTCTTTCTTGGTCTGATGGGGAGGCCTAGCAGATGTACTTTCTGCTAAGGTTAGCACAGTGTAAACTGCTCTGCTTGGATCTGTGTTTATGAATATTCATGTGTCATGGAACCTTGCAGATCACTTCCAGCTAGGAATTTTTCATCTAGAGGACATCATTGCTCTGTGCTATCATCTGCCCCTGTTTCCTCCCCTTCCCTTTTCATCATATTATGATTTAAATAATGGCATTGTTCTGAAATACCTGCCTCTAAATGGCAGGTAACCACCAGGTTTCTCTCTAGATCCCATGTTGATCTCAGACATCAAATTATACATTATATGAGAGATCAATGGTTTGCACTTCCCATTAATTTTCTTATTTAATGACAGCTGCCAGTGAAAGGGGAAGATTTGAACCTAGGCCAAAGGTTGTGTGGTGAAAGTAAAGATCCCTCCACCTTTGCACTGTAGCTGCAGTCCAAAACATTTCCCACCATGCTGCTTTTAGGAGAGAAAATTGCAGATGAAAATCTATCTAGGAATCTCCCATGTTTTGCTACTTTGGGCTTACAATGTCCTCTTAGTATTTGCATCATCTGTGCATGACATGTGGATAGCCAGGACACTGAAACAGTCCTTGTTGTTTGCTGGTTCATTATTCTTCAGCACCATTTCTATAAAGATGTGCCAAAACTTGAACACGAGCATATTCAGGAGAATTGTAAAAACTGGGCTGTTTTTGGTTGCTAAACTGGCAAATATGGAAACACTTCTGAATGCTCGAATTTTAGCGCATTTCTCACACTGCCATTTTATATACACTTCCCTTGGAATTAGTACCATAGAACTCAATAGGGTTTGCTTACAAGGGCAACACATGTCTAACACATAAAATGCCATTATCTTGTTTTTAAAAAATGATTATTCATAGATGGCATTCTTAATAGTGCACCTTCTGTTGATCTGGGTAACCATGATAGATTATAAGGAAGGAAGCATTATATATAGTATGCTGAACAGTGGAAATGAGAGCACTTGATATGTTAGGGGAAAATAGTTAAATTCATATTGCTTGAATGGAAAACATTGCAGGGAGTGGGAAATGTTAAAGGAGACTACCGTATATACTCGAGTATAAGCTGACCCAAATATAAGCCGAGGCACCTAATTTTACCACAAAAAACTGGGAAAACTTATTGACTCGAGTATAAGCCAGTTCACCACACCACAAACCTGGTGGTAGTGGCAGTGGCGGAGGAAGAACAAGCAGCCCTAAAAGGCTGCTTTCGGGCTGCTCATTCCTTCTCCTCTGCCACCGACAGCAGCAAAGGCGGCGGAGGAGTAAGGAGCAGCCCGAAAGGACCCTCACTTGAGTATAAGCCGAGGGGGGCTTTTTGAGCATTAAAAACGTGCTGGAAAAGTCTGCTTATACTCGAGTATATAGTAAAGGTAAAGGGACCCCTGACCATTAGGTCCAGTCATGACCAACTCTGGGGTTGCGGCGCTCATCTCGCTTTATTGGCCGAGGGAGCCGGCGTACAGCTTCCGGGTCATGTGGCTGGCATGACTAAACCGCTTCTAGTGAAACCAGAGCAGCGCACGGAAACGCCGATTACCTTCCCGCTGGAGTGGTACCTATTTATCTACTTGCATTTTGATGTGCTTTCGAACTGCTAGGTTGGCAGGAGAAGGGATCGAGCAATGGGAGCTCACCCCATTGCGGGGATTTGAACCGCCGACCTTCCGATCGGCAAGTCCTAGGCTCTGTGGTTTAACCCACAGCGCCACCTGCGTCCCTACTCGAGTATATACTGTACTTCTATTAGTTGCTTACATTAACTTGTTCCCCTCGCTTCTGCAACATGACTACAGAAGCCCCTCAAAGACCAGGGGATATGTAAGCAAAGCTTACATTCATTTTTCTTTACTTCTTCTATAGCTAGTTGTGTTGTTTGATGAAATTACTGTAGATGAGAGGAATAGAAACAAAGAGAAAAAAAAGGGCAATGCATTATTTTTCATTACATTACCGAATTCCTTTACACCCATATTTGACATTTAGAGCAACATAATATGCATGTCTTTGTTCATTAGGGTCTTCAGATTAGCTAGCGACAGCCAGGGAGAGAGAAAAAGAATGTTAAATGTAAACTAACCTTTTACAGGCTAAACAACAGAGAAGCGGAAGTAAGAATGAAAGAATAAATATTTTACATGATGGGTCTACATAGCTTTTTTTTTACTAACAATACACAAAATGAGAGCACCTCAATGCAAACATGCATTTTGCTATCCTGTTTGCACTTTTGTCTTTGTATCAAAAAAATATGTACTTTATCAGAAAAAGTAATTGGAAAAGAAAGGTTATCGCACCATAGCAGTAAAGTAAAAGGGGTATTATGAAAAGGGGTGCATTAAAATGAAAGATGAGGGGATTACCTAATAGTTATTCAGTTTACATATTTTTAAAGATCACTGTATATTGCTTTAACATAGAAGTGGTTTAAACATGAGTAAAGCCCAAGATTTAATCTCTCTAAAATATTTATTCTTAGGCTGGGCCATTAGTATCACTTCATACAGCCAAAAAAGCATTGAAGTGATGTAGACTGTGTTGTCCTCAGCTGTTTTTCTGCAAACAGCTGTGCAGAACCAGAACTGAGTGACATCTCCAAGGGATCTAGGGAGGTCATTGGACCCTAATAAATAGCCCTTTTTTCTGGAAGCTGACCCCATGGGAAAGCTGTAGCTTCAGGAGACCTGACATGCCCTAACTGATCACAGCTCCTTACCCTTGACACAGCCTTCCATAATTTCTACCAGGATCCCAGGAACAGATAGTGTGATGAGTGTCTCTTAGTTAGGCTAGGAACAAAAATCAAGTCTGGGAGCATAAAACTAATCACTGAGACCTACTCAGGAGGGGGAAACAATATCTTATAAGTCCTCTGAATCAGAGTCTTGCTACTATTCCAGGAAGGAGTGGGGTAGCCAGGGTAGCTATAAAATTGCTTAGTTGGTTTCTGATCACTAGACAGAATGCTGGGCATTGCATGAGTCCAAACGAAATGTAACTAAGTGCAAAATAGCACACTGAGAAGAGCTTCTGAAGATGCCCCCTCAAAGTGTTATTTTCTGCAGCACTCTGATCTGACAATCATCTGATTTTCAGATCTTCAGAAACTCAGTTCAAAGTGTTGCACAAAATAGCAGTTTGGAAGAGGCTTCTAAAGACCCCTGTGAGCAAAAAGGTCACCCGATAAAATTTTGACATCAGATGATGGACAGGTGTGAAGCTCCACCCACCTGTGAAACTTGGCCTACAAGGGGCAAGAGAGATAATTTGGGCTAGAAAAGTTCCTTACCTCTGAACTAATACATGTGTCACCTTGGCTCAGACTGATATTTCCAGGAATGGCACATTTTGTAAACTTAGCTCTCCGGAAGTGCTCCTTATCACTGCCAACATCAGAGCTCCCACCTGTGGACTGAACCTAAATCTTCAAGAGGACTGAAACTGAAATTCAGTATAGGTTGAAACACTATCCCCCACTCTGTCTTTCTGCTGAAACTTTTTGCAACCCGGTCTGATTTATTTTTTTCCAGTACTGTACAAACTTTATCTTAGCTGCTTCATAAAATGCTATTTCACACTTGATTTTAAAGTAGTTAAATTGATGTAGTTTTAGTTGCTACTAGTTTGATTATGGACTAAGTGCTGTTTTTGCTTTTGTCTGTAAGCTGTTCTGAGGGCTCGATGGGAGCCATGTGGTTGGTAAATAAATCATAATAAATGATTGGTTCATATGGGGTTATTGGCACAATGGCAGCTGAAACAATATGGTGCCAAGCATGTAGTCGAGCACAGCAGAGATGAACAGCTAATTGCAGCTGGAAATCGCTAGTCATTCTGCTGTCCTCCATTTTCCAAACTCTGATCTACTAAAAGTTGATGACTCACTTTCATTTTAATTTCACTTTTTTTAGAGAGAACCTGAGCTTGTGCTAGGTGTCAGGCTGCCTACCACCCTGTCAGATGGCATTCCCACAGCGGGTGCGTATGCCTGACAAAGACATGTGCCAATTAAGGCTTGGAAAGTGCTAAATTTCAATCACCGCCCTCCCAGGAAAGCTTATCAGTGGCAGCAGGGCGGCTGTTTGTTGAAGATACAGAATTATGTTGCCGCGCCGCTCCCTGAATAGACCTATAAATCCCCCACTACGAAAATGGGGAAGGGAGGGGCATTTGCACATAAAGCATTTCTGGTAGTTGCTCTCCTGATACAAGACGGCAGTAAACCAAATAATGAAGTCAGGCTAGCAGTGTGCCAGGTCTTGCATCCATCTGTAACAGGAATTAAGGGCACTGTCAGCAACTGAACCTGTTAACCCGAAAAGCAGCTTAACAAAACCTCCAACAGAGATATTACTTAAAGCATGCCCATAGTTTTGGGGGGCACCACTGTTTTCTATATGTTTTGGTGGTTTTACAGGGGCATGGTGAAATTACCAGAGAATGTAGCAAACTACCCCATATAAATGATATTCCATGGAGTGTTATCTACACCAGGGGTTTCCAGGACTTTTTTCCAGCTGAAACTCACAGGAACTCAGTTTTGGCACCTTTCAGGGTGGTGCCATTGCCATCATAAGAGAACAAGGGAGGTGTTCATGGTGAATTCCGGCATCTCTTTTCCTAGAAAAATAGCATTGGGGGTGTCTAACCTGTATCCCTCCAGTTGGGCTTAGACTCCTGCTCCCACCAGTCTCAGGCAGCATGACCAATGGCCTGGAATAATGAGAGCTGTAGTTCATCAATGTATGGAGGGCTACATGTTATCCACCCTTGCTATACATGACCACCATGCCAATAAGGTGGATATGTGGCGGTGGGGGTGGGGGGAATCTGGCCTACCACAATGAATGAATGACTTTAAAGTAACTAGCATGGAAGCCACAAGCACACTTTGATTAAGTAATTCCAGAAGCACATCTGCACTGAAAAATTATGTGATGCAGCTTTCCCTTAAAATTTCATTTAAGACTAATCTCTTTCTCTCTCTCTTTTAATTGGGTCAGTAAACCCAATTAATGGGATGCTGTGGGTGTAATTCATCTTGTTTTAAGCAAAGCATTTGACAACATGCCCCATATTTCACTCCATGAACTGGTTAAATGTGGGTTAGATGATAATGACATCAAATGGATTTCCAGCTGGTTGGAAAATGGTACTCACGGAAAGCTCATCATTGGTTGCAAGTAGGGTGCTGCAAGGCTCTGTTCTAGGCCTGGTATTCTTTGTACATTGGGATTAACGTCTTAGATGAAGAAGTAGAGGCAATCCTTGTTAAATGTGTGGATAATCTGGGAGGAATAGCAAACACCTCAAAATACAGGAATAAAATTCAAAACGACCCTGATAGAATGGGAAACAGCTGAAATTAACAAAAGGAAATTTGATACAGACAAATGCAAAGTTCAGCATTTAGGGCAAACAAACAAAACATCACATGGACAGGTATAAAGTGGACAATATATGTACTTTTGTTTGTTTGTTAAACAAGAAAAACTTTAATAAAAAGTTTTCAGATCATAAAATGTAACAGCTGCCATTTTAAAAGGATATAAACTAATTGAAAAAAGGTACAGAGGGGGGCAACAAAGATAGTTAGGGGTATGGATGATAAGTCCATAAGCTAAACATGTTTAGCTGGATGATAATAGGCCTCAAGGGCTATCACACAGAAATGATCAATGAACCAATGAATGGTTATGTGCTGCCCCAGAGAGTATGGCTACATCCATTAACAGATTTCAGCTAAAGTTCAGGAGAAGCATTTTATCCATAAGGGCAGTCTGATAACTGAAACAATTACAAACAGGGATTGTGGGTTCCCTTGGCAAAGGTCTTCAAGCTGCAATTGGAAAGCCATTCTTTGTTCTGCATTTCCTGCATTTTACATGGTGTTGGACCTACAAGATCCTGTCCAACTCTATAACTCCATACTATTTAGAAGAACATACTATACTATGGGTCTTTATTAAAGTCTGTGGTTTATCTATCAGTGTTATTGTACAATGTGAGGGCTTATTTCTGGGGGCAGGGGGTAACTGCCAGAGTAGAAGATCTTGACCATTAATTCACATGGAGCCCCTGCATCAGGTCTAGAAAAATAGTTTTAATTTGGCTCACACCATGTTGACGTTTCACCTTTATCATGTGCTTTGAGTGGTAGAGCAGATGACCCTTCCCTTTTTTCTGAGAGAAGTTGCCACATGCGGCAGACACTGGTGAGAGGAATTCCGATGTCTGCGGACGTCTCTGCAGACACTTCCATATCAGTTAAGCAAATGCTTGAGCAATTCATTTAATTATGTTAAGCACCCATTAACAGCAGTCTAAGTCCTCCCCTGGGTCATATCAGTTCTATGAGATTCTAATTGTTAGAGAGTAACCATGATTTCCTTCTTGTGCCTGCAGGTGATTTTAATTCTGACAAAGCTGTATGACTACAACCTGGGGAGTATCACGGAGAGCTCACTGTGGAGGTATGTAGATAAGCTGAGTTAATAATTACCAACTTACTTAACAATTTGGACACTGTGGTACAGTCCTTTCATTAGACTTAATTGGATTTTTTACATGATGGAAGGTTTGTAGGTCTCTCAGAGTGGCCATTTATGGCTCTGCTCATTCTTCAACACGTGGAGATGTCAGAACTGAGCCATCCTCTTCAGCTACAGTGCATGATGTACTGCTGCTTTCATGTATCTGTTAATTAAAAATGAAAATTTGATTTAAAAACTGAAAGCGAAACCTAATGTTGTTCCAATTTGTAGTAATAATTTATTTCTTACAATATGGTGAGTAGTGCATTAACAAGCTCATTTTCCAATAGAATAATAGAATCCTAGAATCTTAGAGTTGGAAGGGACCAACTCCCTGCGATGCAGGAATCTCAGCTAAAGCATCCATGACAGATGGCCATCTAGCCTCTGCTTAAAAACCTCCAAGGAAGGAGAGCCCACCACCTCTAGTGGGAGTCTGTTCCACAATATTAGTTAATTTCCATTTTAAATTTAGCAGTGATATTTTCTTTCTATTCACAATTTTCTATTCACACTGCCTCTGCTACACACACACACACACACACACACACACACACTTAACATATATATAATATTTAATTCAACTCTTACTCTTTGCTTAGAAAGCTTACATGGAGCTTTTAATGGACTCCTGTTTAGTCACCCATTATACCTAGAGTTGCTTAACGTCAACAACAATGTAGCAATGTGTGTCCCAAACTAATTCATATAAAAGTACTGTACGTATTTCCTTTGTGCATTCTTCCATCCTATGTTGGGAAGGAACATGCTGGTCATCTGATATTCTCTTGCATTGAGTAAAGGAATCTGAAGGATAGCAACTTGAAAACAAATTCTACTATTTTTGTCAAGTAGACGGAAGTTCCAAGTGTTTGCTTTTCCCCCGTCTTCCTTTGCATTTATAAATTACTACATGGTTACAGTATTAATAATAAATATGCCTACATTTATTATATCATAAATAGAGAACACAGTACACTATAAATCTAGAAGCATGAACTTCTCCACTGCCTCACCCCTCCAGTAGATGGCAGTGCTGCTGCTGGGAGACAAGCTTCTAATGGGGGAGAATAGTACAGATGAGGTTTGGCTTGGGGCATTATATCTTTGCACTGAGAGGGGTTCTCTTCTCTTTAATTTCACCAGAGACTACCAGTAGATGTGTTGCAAAGTTCTTTCTATGAGACAACAAAAAGTGATATTAGGAAGTTTTTAAAGAGTTTAGCAATAGGCTATTGAGTGCTATTTCTATTTGCCTTGTGACATTAGTGTAGACCTCGGTGTTTGTTCCTTAAAAATATCAAACAGTACATAGAAATAAAATGAAAAGAGCAACCTTTTGCAACCTTGAATGTTCCAAGCTTTTCCAGGTAGGATGTCAATGAATGAAATAATGTATTATCTTGCATATGAGTGTTTTGATCTTGTTTGCCTATAAATGACATCCAGTTTCTGAAGGCTGAAGAAAGCAAGGACTCCCCTCATCCCTCTTAGGTTCAATATAGGGATATTTTCTCATTTTCCTTAAACTTTTAGAATGATGCAGGTTAAAAATAAAGCAGTAGCTAAGTCCTATGGCCAATTTTTCATGTGACATTTGCAGGTAGAATTAGTTCTTTAATTCATAAAATTTGGCACATGTGAGCATGTCCTCATATTTATTTTGGATATCGGTCATTGTTTTGCAGAATCAATTGAATCAAATCTTTAATATAAGTGGTCATATTGATATTTTAACATGTTACATTTAAGAAGCATATTGACAAGTTGGAACATGTACAGAAGAGCGTAACCAAGATGATTAGGGGTTTGGAAACCAAGCCTTATGAGGAGCGCTTGAGTGAATTAGGTATGTTTAGCCTGGCTAAGAGGAGACTGAGAGGAGATATGATAACCATCTTCAAATACCTAAAGGGACGCCACATAGAAGATGGAGCAAGCTTGTTTTCTCCTGCCCTGAAGAGTAGAATGCAAACCAATGACTTCAAGTTATAGGAAAGGAGATTCCCTCAAAAGGTGGTGAGCTGTTTTCCTTGGATGTTTCTAAGCAGAACTTGGATGACATCTGTCATGGATTCTTTAGTTGAGAGGAAATTGAAGAGAAGCACTTTTGCCTAGTGCCTAAAAATATATAATGAAAGCACCAGGCGAACCTCCCTAGGAAGAGCATTCCACCAATGGGGAGCCACTACAGAAAAGACCCCTTCTCAAGGACAAAATTGGAAGAAGTATCTACTTCCCATTTTACACTAACCAGAGCTTCCTGTTATTTTTTAACTTGGGAACTATCGTTAGTTGTAGTTCGTGAACAAGCAGGAGAATGCACCATGGTTTGAGCCTAGGTTGTTTGAACTAACCATCATTTAAACAGTTCCTTTCTGTTTCAACATAATGGGGAGCTGTGGTGAGTCTCATTCTTGTGACTGTTCCATATGGAGGAGCGAGATCGTGCAGAGTCATTTAAGTAAAACCATACCATTGTTGACCTTTATATCCATAAATGCACTAATTAAGCATGGTTTCTTCCTGGTCTGGGTTTAAGGAGAAATAATGAAGCTTTTCTTCCATCAGCTATATATTTTCAATAATGTGATTACTTGCCAGGTTTGGATTTTTCTTTCAGTCACCTAGCTCTGAAAATTTAACTAAAGTGTTTTTTAAAATGGTATTAAAATTAATAAAGTGATCCACATGAGGTCCTAGGCATCAGAAGACTTTCTGCTGCTACTACACAGTGTGTAAGGGGCAGAGAAGTCGATAGGCAGCTGAGCTTTTCATGCACCAGTCTCAGTGGATCAACAGGCTCTGAGTTACAAGGGTGATTCCACTTTTGAAATGAGTTATTGAGATTTCTCTCCAGCTAGACTTGGCATTAATTACACTATAATCCTCTAGGTAGACTCGGCCTTCCTTGTGCTTTTGATTTCTCTCTCTCTTTCTTTTTTAAAAAAGCATTTATTTTTCTTCAAGAAAGGGAGTAAAGGTAAGAAATAGCTTGTGTGACACAGAACAATTAGTCAAGTTGGATTTGTTTATATATATTTTCTTCTTCCAATGCTCTCCCAGATATCTCCTAGATCACAAAAGGGATTAAGCTTTGAGACTCTGGAGAAAACAGTGGTTTCTGCTACTAAATAAAGATAAGCTTAAGTTTAAGATAAGTAAAATGTCAGAATAAAAGATACCATATCTGCAGGGAATTGGTGGTGGTGGCAAGGAGACGGAGGGAGGAAATAATCTCCACATTTGTAATGTGATTGAAACTGTGTGGAGACAAACATTAAAGAACTGTGATTAACCTTATCCTTCAAGGCTTTGAATGCCAACCAGTGATGCGCTCTCAATGGAACACTGCTGCAAGTGGCTAGAATGATATGTTTTACACTGCCCATTCCTTTCCTTGAAAGTGTGAGCAAGTTCTGTCTTAAATTCACCTCAACACTTTCAAGCTAAAGGTAAGTTATCACATGCCTGTTTTTCATCTGATGGCTGCAGTTAAAGCAATGGCTTATATGGATGGGACAGCCACCATAGGTCAGGCACAGAGAGAACTATTCAGGGTGGTATTTTTAAATTGAGTTTTCAAGTTTGATTTTGACTTGGCCAACTCAAAATTTCCCCCATTTCCCGAGATTCCCTATTTATTTAACTCTCTCACTCTTCCTGCAAGATGAACCTTCTTCCTTAAGGAAAGGAACAAATGGTGAAGGGATGGAGAATAGGCCAAGTCCTCTCCTAGGTGGTAGAAGATGCTAAGCACACAATGATCTCATCAAGCCACATGTTCCAGTGGGAAATTATGCTCAGTGCATTCCATTTGACACCATGCCCCCTCCTGTGTTTCCTTCTTCTCCCCTCTGCTGCATAATACCCTCTTCCCCAAGACTTTAATTCTTCTTGGAGAAGAGTGGGTAGACTGCCCGTACGGGCCAGTCTTGACAGACTCTAGGGTTGTGCGCTCATCTCACTCTAGAGGCCGGGAGCCAGCGCTGTCCGCAGACACTTCTGGGTCACGTGGCCAGCGTGACAAGCTGCATCTGGCAAGCCAGCGCAGCACACGGAAACGCTGTTTACCTTCCCGCTGGTAAGCGGTCCCTATTTATCTACTTGCACCCGGGGGTGCTTTCGAACTGCTAGGTTGGCAGGCGCTGGGACCGAACGACAGGCGCACACCCCGCCGCGGGGATTCGAACCGCCGACCATGCAATCGGCAAGTCCTAGGCGCTGAGGTTTTACCCACAGCACCACCCGCATCCCAGAGGAGTAAAAGGGACACAGGTGGTGCTGTGGTCTAAACCACTGAGCCCTTTGGGCTAGCTGATCAAAAGGTCAGCAGTTCAAATCTCCGCGACAGGGTGAGCTCTCGTTGCTCTGTCCCAGCTTCTGCCAGCCTAGCAGTTCGAAAGCACGCCAGTGCAAGTAGATAAATAGGTACTGCTGCAGCAGGAAGGTAAACAGCATTTCCATCCACTCTGGCTCGTTTAGTCATGCTGGCCACATAACCTGGAAAGCTGTCTGTGGACAAATGCCAGCTCCCTCGGCCTGAAAGTGAGAAGAGCGCTGTACCCCATAGTTGCCTTTGACTGTACTTAATCGCCCAGGGGTCCTTTACCTTTAGCTTACAGAGGAATGGATGGGATAGGATGCAATTCTTGTTTTGAATTGAAAAGTTGGATCCAGTCTGTAATGGGATTGATATATTCAAGCTGTGTGTGTGTGTTTTACCCCTTCTCCTCAGTCACCCCATTCTAGTTGACAGTGGCAATGGTAAGACTTGATTGTGTCAAAAAGCCCAAAGTCAGTTCCGTGGAAGCTTACATTGTTGACTGTTGTAACTAAGCTAGCCTAACATCAAATGTTATTGTTATTTCTGAATGAGATCAATTTGGGAAAGTGCTTTTCTGTGTGTATAAAGTTGGTTGGTAACAAGGGCCACAATCCTCCAGGAAGTTTTCACATGCAGACTTCACTGAAATGATATGTTCAGTTCCCAGTGGATTGTCTTCGGGATTTTTCTTCATGTAAGATAAATGTTGAAATGCTCTGACATTCTGAATTAGGATGAACTTTTGTTGCTTCCATTTTCTCCCTCTGCTGAGATCATTGTACCCATGAGCACATTTCAAGAACTATAGCTACTTAAATTCCCCCCCCCCCAGTTGTAAAAATATAAAAAAGCAAAGTGTTAAGCAAATTGCAGAATGTTGAGATTTCTCTGTGACATACCTGCATCTGCCATAATGGCTTTGCTTCTGTGAATCCAAAGTAAAAGACATATAACCAGCGTATAATGGATGACCTCCAGTCCATCCACATTTTCCTCATAGCCTATGAAAAGTTTGTCCAAAAGCATTTTTAGATGTAGAAAGAAAGCCGAATCCCAAAAGGCAGTGAAATGCTTGCTTTTTATTTGCATCTTACATTTAGAGTGTGCATCTCACATATATAGTGTGGGGTCTCACAGGTCTCTGAATGTTATCCTATGTTTTACAGCAAGATTCTGTGGCACTTTCTGATCATCATCAATGAGGCCGTAACCTTTGCTTCATTGATGTGGTTTTATTGACATGAATACCATGGATTACAGTTTGCAGGAGCAAACAGGAGCAAATTGATCCAAGATAGAAAGGCATTTACATTTCTCATTTTCTAAGCAGCTAATGGGGCTGAGAAAAGTGGCTCAAAAATTGTTACTGGAAATGGTTAACACCTTAACTCACTTTAGGCATTCAGTTTGCGTGTACAAAGGGGAAGCAGGGGTGTGCAGAATGAGCCCCACCACTGTAGTGACTCTCTGTATGCTAACCTATTGCCTTTGAGATGTTGTTGGACTCAACTCCCATCAGTCTCAGCCAGCATGGCCAGTTAGGGAAAATGGGAGCCATAGTCCAGAAACATCTAGCTGGGTTTGCCACCCCTGCAATAGGCTAAGAACTTAGTTTAGAAAACAGCATTTCAATTATTTTTGAAAAATGAATTATTACCTCTTATGCAAACACATAGCTTTGTATGTTCAGTTTTCCTAGTAAACCTGAGGGTTTGACCTGACCTGAGGGTAGAGGTCTGAATTTGAAAGCAAACTCTGCATATTTACTCAGAAATCAGTGCTGATGTGGTCAATGGGGCTTACTGTGTTCAGCACTAGTGTCTGATGTTTATTTTTGTGCATCACTTCTGGTCTCTGTTAAGCCTACATGCAAATCCTTCCATAAAACCAACCTTTTAAAGACCTCTCCCTGTATCAACAGCATTGAATTGAATGAGACTGGAGCCAGTGATTAACCAACTTATTGAACAGCGGTCATAAAACTTGGGTTGAAATCAATTTAATACTTTAAAATTCTCCTTGGGGCTCTTAAGGTAGATTCTAAGGCTGGATGTTCAAATCTGAATATTCAGCAGTTCCCTTTGTCTTTCAAAGTGAATTGAAATACAAATTTAGGTGGTGATATCTGTTTATCAGACTTTCAGCCATGAGTCTGAAACATCAGAGAATGTGCATATTCAATGCAAATGCACTTAGTAATGGGAATTGGGCAATTCTCTCTGTAGATGCTCTGATATTATTCAGTATATGGCTTAAAGGCAGAAATACCTGTTTCATATAACTCAATAAGAATTTTCCTTTATTTGATTGTATTCTTTGTCTTGCAGCAAATCACTCTATTGAAAAATAACTTTTTGAGACCCCAGGCTCACTTATTTAAAATAACTTTTGAAACAAAAAAAGGAACAGAAATGAAGAAACATTCTTTTAATATTCCCACACTGAAACTTTGCACCTTGATGTGACGTGTCTCCCCCTGCATCTCCGAAACATTTTATTAGCAAAAGGAATGGATAGCAGATTAACAAAGATATGAAAACAAAAGGAGGACGTATCTGCTGCCAAGGAGCACCAACTACCACTGTTTCTATTGTTAAGATTTTATTTCATGGCAGGAGTGTGCTGGGAAGGGTAGTAATTAGGCAGAAGTAGCTCACTGGGTGAAGTAGAGCCATTAACACTAGCTTCCCAGCTGTCACTTATGGGGAGAAAGGGGTCCCCAAGGTGTTGGAGAGGTCAGTGCAAAACCAATTCAGAACTCCACTGCTTTGCCACTCCCGTTCTCTCACCTGGCAAACAACATCTGCCAGAAAGCAAGTCTCATTGGTTTTGCAACTAGAGTAGTGCAAACAGTGCCCCAGACTCAGGTGTGATAGTCGGGGGAAGTGCAATCTCAGAATAGGAGTGGAGGTGTTACTGAGAAATAACACAATATAGCCTGAGTCTAGTTTCACTTTTAAATGCCTGTTGTCTTTGTCCATGGAGTTTTCTTGGCAGGGATACTGGAGTGGCTTGCCGGTTCCTGCTCCAGGTGGAGCACGTTTAGTCCAAACTCTCCACTATGACTTGTCCATCTTGGGTGGCCCTGCATGGCATAGCTCATAGCTTCTCTGGGTTGTTCAAGCCCCTTCCCCATGACAAGGCAGTGATCCATGAAAGAATGAAGGAAGAAATGGAGGCAGTGAGAGATTTTACTTTCTTGGGCTCCATGATCACTGCAGATGGTGACAGCAGTCACGAAATTAAAAGATGCCTGACATCACCTTGCCGACAAAGGTCCGTATAGTTAAAGCTATGGTTTTCCCAGTAGTGATGTATGGAAGTGAGAGCTGGACCATAAAGAAGGCTGATTGCCGAAAAATTGATACTTTTGAATTAAGGTGCTGGAGGAGACTCTTGAGAGTCCCATGGACTGCAAGAAGATCAAACCTATCCATTCTGAAGGAAATCAGCGCTGAGTGCTCACTGGAAGGACAGATCGTGAAGCAGAGGCTCCAATACTTTGGCCACCTCATGAGAAGAGAAGACTCCCTGGAAAAGACCCTGATGTTGGGAAAGATTGAGGGAACAAGGAGAAGAGGATGACAGAGGACAAGATGGTTGGACAGTGTTCTCGAAGCTACCAGCATGAGTTTGACAGACTTTAGAGTTCTTTCATATCCTCTTATTGGTGATGAATAATGCCACAAGACTGTCCCTCATATGTCCCTCATATGTACCCTAAGAAGGCCTAAATCCCCAAATTAAAGATGAACTTCTATTTCTGAAGAAATTTCCTCACATCCAAATGTACAATTTTTTTTTGTTAGATTTGTATCCCACTTCCCCTCCCCCCTCCAAAAAATGTGCAAGGTGGCTAAAAGGTTTTTTCCCCTCACAACTAATCTACACAGACTCTTTTGAATACATTGATTTCTTCTGCACATATACCATATCAAAGTCATTCAGATGAGTATCGCAAGAACCATATTCTAGATTCCAAGGAATCTGGCTTGACTCAGAAATCACTTCAATGCATTCTCTTTTGGTTGGCTGGTCTTTGTAAGACATTCCGCATTAATTAGGAAGCCAATTTATTATGCACATTAAAAGTGCATTCTGTCTTGCATCCAGTCATGAAATGTAGTATTGCTGCCATGCAAATCAAGGGAACCTTGTTCCATTTGCAACAGAGGATTCGGCATGTAAATCAGAAATATGAATATTAATACTGACATTTAGTAGTCAGATACTGTAAATTGCAGGTGTGCATTGCTCATACAGTTTTTCATTTCTATAATGTTTTAAAAGTTTGTTAATTCTGTTTTCAAAATGGAGCTAATAAGTCAGATATTGCCATTACATTTTACCTATGTGTTGATATTCTGCACAGCTGCATCATTAAAGTTTGCTAGGCGAACCATATGTGGTCCTTTAAGGTGTGTGGAGCAGGGCTTGCCCTATTCTCTCTAGTACAGTGGTACCTCAGGTTACATATGCTTCAGGTTACAGACGCTTCAGGTTACAGACTCCGCTAACCCAGAAATAGTACCTCGGGTTAAGAACTTTGTTTCAGGATGAGAACAGAAATCATGTGGCAGCCATAGCTGTCAACGTTTCCCTTTTTAAAAGGGAAATTCCCTTATTCTGAATAGGATTCCTTGCAAGAAAAGGGAAAAGTTGACAACTATGGTGGCGGCATTGGGAGACCCCATTAGCTAAAGTGGTACCTCAGGTTAAGAACAGTTTCAGGTTAAGAACTGACCTCCAAAACAAATTAAGATCTTAAAGCCGAGGTACCACGGTACTTGGAAATCTCCTCTCCATGTATTCTCATTGTGTGTGGTGAGCATTTCATGCCATCCAAAAAATCCCCCTCTTGCTTACCCCGATCTATCTTTGTGAATTGTAACTCTATCAAACTTTGCATCGTAGCAAGTTCCCTGATGGCTGTTCACATTTGTCTGTTCCAGTTTTTTCCCCTCCTACTGTATGGTTTTCCCTAATGAGGAAAGTTTGCAGCATTTGAGGCTTTTCGTTTTGAGAAAATGCAAGTAAGAGGAGACCTGATAGAAGCATGGAAAACTATGCATAGTGTGGAGAAGGCGAATAGAGAAAAGATTTTCTCACTCTGCCATAACTCTACGATGTGTGGACATCCAGTGAGGCTGAATGTTGAAAGATTAAGAACAAGAGAGACAACTTGTTCAAACAGTTCAGAGGTGAGTGAAGGAGCTTTCTTCCACAAATTGGAGCAAAGCTGGCTACCAACGTGGGTGGCTTTAGAATTGGATTAGACAAATTTATGGAAGACAATGCTACTAGCTACAGTGGTTATATTTTCCTCCACTCTTGGAGGGAGTATGCTCCATAAGTGGAGTTGATGGGAATCAGAAGTGGGGAGAGTGCTATTGCACTCCACTCTTCCTTTTGGGCTTCCCATAGACATCTGGTTGGCCACTATGTGAACGGGATGCTGAATTACGTGGAGCTTTGTCCTGATCCATCAGGTTTTTCCTACATTTTTATGATCCTAACCAAACAAGGATCACATAATATAACAACAACAACAACAACAAATTTATTTATACTCTGCCCATCTGGCTGGGTTTCCCCAGCCACTCTGGGCGGCTTCCAACAAAATATTAAAATACAATAATCTGTTAAACATTAAAAGCTTCCCTAAACAGGGCTGCTTTCAAATGTCTTCTAAAAGTCTGGTAGTTGTTTTTCTCTTTGACATCTGGTCAAATGCCCCAACATTGTCATCTAAATGGTTATGCAGTGATGTGAAAAATAGATGTGAAAAATATAGTGTTGCTGAGGAGGTTAAGCAATCAAGCATCACTGTCTGTCTGTCATCTCTGCCCTGCGAGTAGGGATGGTCCAATATTTCCATTTTGTTCTCTCGGTTTCTCATTTTTTTCCAATTTTAAGCTCAGTTCTCCACATTCTACATTGTGATTTTTTTTTTAAAAAAGGCAGATCCTTGTGAAAATTTAGCAGCATTTTAGAATTCATCCTAATATACACATCTTTGCATGTAATTTTACCTGATTTACACATTTTTGCAAAACCTCATCCAACACATTTTGTGTTATTTCCACCAATGCATGCATTTTTATGCACACTTTACCCCAGTATATGCATTTTTGAACACATTATTTGTCTGGAGAACTGCATTGTGAGATTTTGTAGGGTGGCTGTGTTTCAGCTGACATAATGTTTTTGCAAATTAGGTAGGTTTGCACATAAATGCAAACAGGATGGAATCACCCTCTGCCACTTGCCGCAAAATGGGAAGAGAGACAAGGTATCTATAGTTGCCTAGGCAATAGGTTGTGCAAGTGTGTTTCCTCTTTCTTCCTGTTCTGCAGTGTGGCGGGTTCTTTGGCTACCCTTGCAGTGCCTCACCTATGAGCCTCGCTTAGGCAATGGAGAGGCATATAGTTTCTTCCTGTTCACAGTGTGTGAAATTTGCCTGTCTGCAGCCCCTGGAATGATCAACAAAGGAGCAGAGAGGGGCATTTTGGCTCTGAACCTGAGCACTATGTGACCATTCGATAGATGAATGTGTTTTGAAAACTCTTAGAGCAACATAGGCCAAATGTCTTCACTTATTTCCAGATAAGCAAACAATTGTGTAACAGCTGGTGACAGCCTGAAGCCTGTTTTATCTTTCCTGTGCCTTCCAATTTCTGTTGGCAGGAAAAAAGAAATGTTCAGCATATTCGAATGAGGATACTTCCAGAATCCACTAGTATTTTGTCCAAACAAGTAAAAGGAACTGTGTCAGGTTAGTCCAGTAATTTCCAGACTGTGTGCTAGTGCTCACTAGTGTGTTATGAAAAATGAACTAAAGGTTTGTGAGCTCAAATCATCCATTCACAGAGCAGGCTGCTCACTGTTTCTCTCCACTACTTCTGCCTACCTCTTTTCAGCCAGCTTTTCCAGGCCCAGGCATTTTTTCATATCTCTCTATTAGATCAGTCAATCACTCCTTATTTTGATGCACCTGAGTTCCCTGCCTTTTGATCTCTTCATGAACATTGGGCCTACCTCCCTTTCAAAATGACTTAAGCAGAAATAAAAGGATGGGTTCCTTTGAAAGTGTTTAATATCCCCATGTCAACCTTTAAAAATAAACCTGATTGGGTGTAAGTGTGAACTGTACTTTCAAGTTATAACTGGGGAGGGGAGACAGAGTGTGGCACAGCTATGAAAAGTTAGGGAAACCTCCAAGCTATTCCATTGGAAGCATGTACTTTTTTCTCTTCATGTGCAGGATCTGTCCTTTTACCAAATCCACCAAATCAGTGGGGCCCCTTTTATGGCAATGCAGAAAGTTTGACTGGCCATGTTAATTAAAAGTATATATTAGCACTTTCATTGAGCAGGGGCTCCCTGCACTTTTCATTGTGCATAGAACATTCCTTGATATATATAAAAAAGTCAGAGACAGCTCCTGCTCTCATTAAGCTTTGTCGTGCATTGGTGGCCCAACATACATCTTGTGACCAGTAGATTGGAAGTGTAGGGCACAGGGCGGAGTAAGGTGGTGGTGGTGGGTGGTCTGCACCGGGTGTCACCTCTGAGGGGGGTGACAGAATTCTGTGCGGCACTCACCATCTGTGAGAGACGCTGTGGCTTTGGTGTTTTGATGTTGCCAAAACAGTCCGCCCGCTGCCTCCCCCTCAGCTGTAGGGCAGTAGGCAGACTTGCTCCCCCTCCAAAAAAAGTTGGCTCTGCAAAAAAAAGAAGAAGCTTTTGTCAATATCCAATGGGTAGATCACTGCCAGTCGATCACAGTCTCTTGGGAGTTGGACATGCCTGCTATAAATAAAATAACACAAGCCAAAACACAACCCACCCTGTAGATTTAAGTATCTATCCACAGTCACCTGCTTGTTATCAGAGGCCCAGAGTCCACATTCCTTTGTAAGAAAATGTGAAATAATTTTTTGAAGGCAATAAATAAATAAATAAAAAGTTTCAGTGTGTGTGTGTGGGGGGGTGTGACAAGAAATTTTCCACACCAGGTACCACCTGCCCTTGCTACGCCACTGGTAGGGCATGCCATATTTTTATTTGTTTTCCTAAACTTTTGTCTTCATTTACTGAAACTCATGCTGCAGTCCTGCTGCCAGTTGCATGCATGTGGATACCCACAATCCCTGAAGCAATGTCTCCCAACTCTCTCTCTCCCCCCCCCCATGGGCAATTTGACAATTGCTAATGGTCTTGACAGACTACTGAATGGTTTTGGTGCCCGTTGTAGCAATTGCAATGCATTGTATTACATGGGTTATAATTGTGTTTTAATTATTTCTTTTGTTTCTTATATTATACTTTATTGTATTAAAATTTGCATTCCATAGAATAAAGCAATAAAAAACAAATTAAAAAATCAATATTAATGTTTTATGCAGACATGCCACAAACCACCCGAATGAAGCTCCTGCATCACTGCTGGTCCACGGAGCACAATTTGGGAAGCCCTGCCCTAAAGCATCATCACTCATTGCAGGATTATATTCAAAGGCTGACTGACACCATAGACTCCTCTTAATGTATCATGCTCCCACTGAGCATATTTTTTCACAACCTGTGCATGGATGAAATAAAAGGTACTTATACAAAGTCACCTTCTGCTTCCATTGAACTAGATGTGTGTATTGAAACCCTAATATACACCCTGCTGTTACTACATGGGGAAGTGAGACGTAATTAAGACTGAGTTTAGCACGTTTATAATGTAATTGAAAACATGTAATTGACACAATTAATTGTGTACTCCCCTGTCCCTGCCTGCGCTGCTCCCACAGAGCATAAAACACTCCTCCCAGATTGTCTGATATGTGCACATATTCTGACAATAAACCTAGATGTGTATGGGTTTTTTTTAAGATTTGATCTTAGGAAGCAGCTTTAATGGAACTAAAAATGTGCAAAATTTATAAGTAGCACTCAAGCCAGTATTTGAGGAAAGTGTTGAATTCAATGACCCTGACAGAGCGAAATGGAAAGCAAATTTGTGTACACTTTTGTTTGCAAACTTTTGCATAGCAATTGAGGTCAAAGTACTTTTTGTTAAGATTCTCATGACTTGAAGTGTCACCAAAGGACATAATGAAAGCAGCTTTGAGGCCTTGAGCTTGGAAAAGTATCCCACTCCCTAAGAAGAAAAGAACCCATTTACTTATTTATTTATGTACCTGATGCTGAAGGGGCAATTTATTTGAAAGGATAAGCAAACTTGTATAGAGCTACATTTTCCATCATGGTTAAAAAAGAGAAAATGCTTTAACTAAATTAAGACAAATGGCACAGATGACGTTGACTTGAACTGAACTGAACAACAGGCTAAGCAGCAGATCTAAGCAACTAGCTTATAATTAAATATTAACAACTAAAGCAGCACTTTTATGCCATTACCCAATGAGCTGCAGCACTGAGAAAATGCTGGTTCTATGACCAATCCCACAATGCCATCAGAGTCATTGGCACAAAGCCACACCTCCCAACATTTCCCTTTTCTTCCCTTTGCAGCAAGATCCAGTTCACCATATCCCATGTTCCTCTGCCTGGGAGTAGGGATGAGGGATGATTTCGATTCACTCCATATTTTAGACTGAATCTCCTGTTCCACACCCAGTGGACTTTTGATAGACTGGAATGTAAAAATGCATATAAAGTTGTATACCTAAGAACCTTTCCAACCTGGTGTACTCCAAATTACTACTTTTGTTTTTGCAAGGTGGTCTGGGGGCTCCCCTATATTTTTTTTAAAATTTATTTATTTATTTATTTAAATATCATCATCATCATCATCATCATCACTTTTTTGCTTTTAAACCACTCCTAGCTCCTTGTAGCAGCTAGAAAGAGCTGTGCTTGCTGTGCTTGTTCAAAACCTTTCAGTAAAAAGCACCTGAAAGTGACAGTCCATTATGATGTGCCACCCCCATCTGGGTAATCGTATGGAGAAAAAGATGACTGCCCCACGTAGCTAATTGTACAGCCAACCTTTTCTCTGCACAATTACCCAGGAAGGGAGGGCACGTCATAACATTTCTCCGTTTCCAGGGGCTTTTTGCTCAAACACTGCAGCAAACACTACAATTTCTATCTGCTGTGAGCAGATAAGAACTGCTTAAAAGCATGCAAGAAAGAACCAGGGAGCCGTCAGACCACCCCATACACACTTCTAAATAAATTTTTGAAGTGCAAGGGTCAAATTGGATTGGCCCCTTGTCGGATGCTATGTACTATGCCATTCTTAAGTTAGGTTCCTTTTAGTCTAGTAATGGACTGAAAACCAGAAATAAATAAATAAATAAATAAATAAATAAATAAATAAGCCAGCCAGCTATAGTCCAGCATGCAGTTGCAAACACTTCTACAATAGAAGCCAGTAGTACATACTTAGTTGGGTTTTGAAACCAATGATCTCATTTCCTAGGGCTTTTTTGGTACAGTTTGTATTGCAATGTTCATTCAATTCTGTTTGTAAGACACCAATGCAACTGAGATTTAGAAGACTGCGTGAATGCTGGACACCATCCATCCATAGGGTTTACTGTGCGTGTCACATGGCAATGAAAGGGTCCTGCAAAAACCATGTGAAGCTTTTGTGGCCCATGGGCCTTGCACAGGTAAAATACAAATAAGGTGTTCCCAGTCTGTGTCCAACAGATTGTTCACTGTTGTTCTGTTCATAGGCTTCTTTTTGTTAAAATGCGACAGCACCACAGCCCTTGTGATTAAATCTTAATGCCTTTAACATGTGCATCTTCAATATTTTTCTGTGATGAGATGGCATGTTTATTTGTCATTTTAACTGCGATTTTTCTTCTTCTTCCTAAAGTATAATTGTTCATCCTTTTACAGTCATATGTGTTTGATTTTCTTAAAGAAGCAGAGGTTCTTTTTTCATTAATGAGTCTCCCCCAGTGGTGGCTGGTAGCCCCTGGGCCTGGTGGAGTGGCCTGTGTCCAAGGAGGTCATGTGGGCAGGACCAAAAGTGGGGCCAAATTGCTCTTCTTTTCTTCCCATCTTTACCCCTGGCAAAGGTGTGGATTGATAAATCAGAACCAGGTGCATTATGACTGTACCTCCTTGCTTCCTGTTATGATCAGGCTATGGTTCTGCCATTAGTGCTTGGATGCGCAAGGCAAACTTGCAGACTGGATTGCAAACACAGTTGAAAGCTGAGGCTGCAAGACTGCATTAAGTAGATAGAAGGTTGGCTGCCAGATATTAGTCATGCTGAAATCCGTCATGCTTCAGGGCTCTAAGTAGAACATATTTTTTTTTAGACCAATCTATCACTTTCCATCTGGGAAAACTCCCATTCAAAATCTAGGAAGCTATAATCTTTCATTTCCTTTTTTAAAACTCATCAAGTCTATGATGCCTAAAGGAAGACTCTGTATAATTAATACTAGGCAGGTGGTGTGTCTTCATTATGTGGGCTGATTAGTTATGAATTGTGTACACAGCAACCCTATGTTTGTATCCTGCTTTTTAAAAAACACACACAATAAGCACCCCCAGCCTATCTTAAATTTTTATTCCACTCATGTTGTTTCTTCTAACCTACACAAAACAAACAAACAAACAAATTTCTTTCCAGTAGCACCTTAAAGACCAACTAAGTTAGTTCTTGGTATGAGCTTTCGTGTGCATGCACACTTCTTCAGATACACTGTGTATCTGAAGTGTATCTGAAGAAGTGTGCATGCACACGAAAGCTCATACCAAGAACTAACTTAGTTGGTCTTTAAGGTGCTACTGGAAAGAAATTTGTTTGTTTGTTTGTTTTGAGTATGGCAGACCAACACGGCTACCTTTCTGTAACTTCTAACCTACAGTCACAGAAGATGGTGTAATAGTATTATGTGGATGTAATTAAGGTTATACTCATGAACAACCTAGCTTTACATTTCCATAAAATCTTAGGTCTAATTGAACTATCTATGTCGGCTTTTGGTTTGAATGGTATATGAATACTAGCACTGGTATGTGGGGGCAGCCATCTTTGTGTCTTATAAGTTGAAGATCTGGGGGTGCTTGAAGCATAGCAGGGGCAAAAAGAGGGGGAAGCAGCAAAATAACCAGAGCAGGAGCTGGACCAGTGAGACAACTCTGCACAAAACCTAGATGGCCCCATTTGCCATTGATGGGAAGTTGGAGCTGCTGTGGCACTGTAGTTTTGTTGCACTGTAGCAAACAGAAAAGAAGAAGCAATCCATATTAGTATTATATTTCTATTACTAAAGCATAATCATAAACTTATTTATTTAGATGTACGGCTCACTGAGTTCAATGAGACTCATTTCCAAGAAAACACAATTAGTGACAGATTACTGTTAATCTCTTTTCTCAGCACAGAGCATATTTTGATGAAACATGTTACAGATAAATTTCTCCAGGTGTATTGATTTGCTCTTTGTTGTTATGGTTGCTTTTGTGCATAGAATTTGTTGTTCTCATTGGCAGCTTTGCATTGACTACCCGGACATTCTCTTTCAATGTTGAAATTGATATAATCATTATGTATTATTAGAGCCGCAATGATTATGAAGTGCTTGAACTGGTGAGAGATGATGACAGACAGAATTGGTATGTTTCTCTGATAGAGAACATGACACCATTTCAGTTTTCAGATATTTGAAACAATATTAGAAAGAGCAAGGCACCTAAGGGAAGGCCTAGAAGCAATGGCTGTTTGGCAAATCAAAAATAGGCTGGGAATGCAGATCAGCAGTTCAATCGAACAAATTGCCAGGAACATAGGAAGCTGCCTAATACTGAATCAGACCATCACTTCATCTGGCCAGTATTTTTTACACTGACTTTCAGTGGCTGTCCAGAGTTTCAGTCAGGGGTCCCTAGAGAAATCAAGGAATGCATTTAAATGTAGAGATTCTAATAAAAGGCCAGAAGTCTAGCGGAATCATCCTGTTGTCGAGAAGTGGTCTTGATGATCCAAATTCTCTGTTAAAGTGACACAAGTTAATTTCAAGGGCCAAATAACAGCTGAAATTGATGTTTGAATTTTGGCTATGAAACAGTACAGCTTCAAATATCCACTTCAGGGATTTCAAGACGTATTTCAAATGTAATGCTCAAATGTAGTGTTTTCCTTACTCCATCCTACAGACAGGAATGCCACAGTCTTGTAGTCACTGAGTTTGTCTTCATAGATCTCCCCTATGTGGAAGAATAATTTCCCAGATAACCCTTTAAAAATATCTGGCATCTACTTTCATGGGAGTAGCCAGGATTTTTGTCGGGGGGAGGCAGCCAAAGTGTTTGAGCAAACTTTTGGGGGGGGCAGGCATCTGCTAAGCGGGGCAGAACCTCAAATAATTGAGTACTTTCAATGATTTTTCTATAGTTTTGTGGATGGGGGGCAGCAGGGCAGCTCCTGGCTACTCCCATGCCAAGGCTTCAAGTTAATTACTGGTTTTCTAAAGACAATAAATTTACAAAAGAAATGCAGAATAGTGGCCACATGTATAAGAACATCCAAATATTCCACTATCCACACATCGAGTCAGAGAAGACAATGTAATGGAATTATGTGGAAACATTTTAGGCTATAACATGCAGAAGATAACAAGTAATGTAATAAACCAGAAAGGGAAGATGAGGGGAGTCAATGGGAGGGTGGGGATTGTAAAATATAAAATTTGGATACAGTGGTACCTCGGGTTAAGAACTTAATTCGTTCTGGAGGTCCGCTCTTAACCTGAAACTGTAGCTTCGGGATGAATATTTTTGGGTTGCACTCCGTGGTGACCCGGAAGTAACGGAGCGTGTTACTTCTGGGTTTCGCTGCTTGTGCATGCGCAGACGCTCAAAATGATGTCACGTGCATGTGCGGAAGCAGCAAAATGCAACCCGCAGATGCGCAGATGCGCAGTCTGCCTTAAGTTTACTCCAGGATGTGAACGGGGCTCCAGAATGGATCCCATTCGTATCCAGAGGTACCACTGTACAAACCTTTCATAAAACCTATCATGGCAAGAAGGTTTGCTCTCCTTTCATTCATCTATTTGCTCTCCTTTCATTCATAAATTTTCCTGACAGTGACAAAACTGTTAGCTGATGGGTGTCAAACATGAAGAAGATGTACAATGTTTCTAGGTCTATCTTACAGGACTGCAGTCTCCTGTTAGAGGACACATTAGACATCATGCTGGTCCTTTACTTAATGTTATACAAATTGTTCTATCTCTATGATCATAACCTTGCAGTGAGATGATAATCCCAGTGATTTGTCTGTCTTCGCTTTGCCCCAGCACACGAAAGAGTAATTCGCTGTAACTGGGAAGAGTGAAATAATGATAGTAACAATAATGAAAACATGATAAATTGGATTAAACTCTCAGTGTTAATGAGATAGCCAGAGACATGGAATGTGGTTCTGCCAGCCATCAATAGGTTCAGAACATAAAATGTTTTCTTGGCAGGAGGCTTCTCAAGCCTGGGAACTCATCAGTACAAAGCACAACCACCATCCAATATCCTTCTGTAAAGCTTGTCATGTAGACTCTTGCAAGGCTTCAAACTTACCAATAAGCGTAGGGATTTTCGGAAGGCTGTAGCAGTTAACAACTCTGCTCATAAGTTTTAGTATGTCATGTTCGTTTTGTGCTTCAGAAGATGCCAGGATCATTAGATAAAACAGGAGTTTAATAGTTGCTACTGTTCAGAAAAACGCTAAAATGAGCAAGGTATATGAAGCATGATGTATCATGTGGGAGGCTGCCAAGTGACTATTTCTACTATAAAGTCCAAGTTCAAAGCGAGAGGTTGATTTTAATCACCTTACTGCAAAGCTTCCCAAACTGTGTGTTGCAACACGTTAGTGTGTTGGCTGCTGTGTGTGTAGGTGTGTCATGCGCCATGCTCCTCCTGGGGCTGGAAAGGGGTTAGTTCAACCTCTGGTTTGCTAGTGAAACTGAATTACTTGGTCGTGAATTGACGCGTGTCTAAAAAGTGTTTCACGAACATGAAGTTTGGAAAGCTGTGCCTTACTGCTTGCAGAACAGTCTAGCAAATGGCAAAGATCTAGCGTAGCAGTTAAGGAAACAGGTGTCATGCTTAATTTTAAGAGAAAGTTGACAATAGCTGTGGGCAGGGCTGGTACTGGAGCTCATCTAATTACAGACTGAGCTCAATGTTTGGAAGAGGATTTAGCTCAGCTCATGATTAGACCAATTTGAAAGTTTGTCTCTGAAATACTCAATTGTGAACTCCAGCTGCATAATTACTCATCCCATGCTTTGAATGACAGCAATGTGATTAACAACTTTTCCAAGGGCTCATTGGTCACCTGGATGCAGTATTCTCGTTCCCATGTGTGCAGGTGAAATGGTTGATGTAGCTGGGAAGAAGACTCAGAGATTGTTCACTGTTAAGTTTTTATAGGCTAGGGGGGCTTAGAAAGCTTCCAGGGAAAGTCTTAACTGGCAGCAGCTCCCCAAAGACTAGAGAAATGGTTTTTCCCAGTCCTACTACTTTAATTTGAGAGATAGGATGTGGGGTGTTTTATATGCCACAGACTTGCTCTATTTTGTATTTATTTATTTACTGTTTATTAAATTTGTGCATCCCGTGACCAAGGCTCTGAGTGATTTGCAACATATGAAATGGCTGGGTTATGATTTTTTTTAAAAAAAGTACACAAAAATATTAAGAAGTCACCCTTCTGTTATGCAAAGTTACACACACTTCTGTATCCCAAACGACAGAAATAAAAACTCAGCTGGAAGAACCATGTTTGCGAAACCTGAAAATCACCAGTGTTAAAGCTAATGCTGTAGTTGTGTCCCTGAGCTATGGCCTTTTTCCAAATGACCAACATTTTTCTTGGCAGAATAATAGCATTAGTTTGTTACTGTTTAGTGTGGGGATAGTATTGCTGTTATAGTTGCAGCTTGGATTTCTGGAGGTCATACATACCAAAGGATGCAGGAGCACTAAAATTGCTTGCTTTTACCTTTCTGCAATTTCAAATGATGCCTTCAGCCTATTTAGAGGGGAAATGTGTCAAACTCCCCGTGAGTTGTAGCTTATGTATTTGTGACATGGGAGAACTGGGGGACATTGTGCACTATGTATTACTCTTTATATTCTTCCCCTAGGAAGAATTAAGTAAAGGAGTCCTTGACAGCATTTTATTTTTAAATGATGATGAAAACATCATTTGTTTGGGATCTGATGGGGATAAATATGTAATTAATGCAAAAAGTTACTGTGTTTATCTAGGGGTCCAAAGAATTAAAGATAAATTTGTCTAATAAAATGTGGTACGTCACTGGAATCCTCTATGATGAACTGCAGCGCTATAGGCTTTTTGTGCTATACAAGCCACAGAGTGGTTTTTCTTCCTATTTGCCAATAATAGTGGTTTTTAGCGAATAAAACTTGACATGCTTAGTTGTATCTCACTATTTTACTCCAGCTAATATTTTACTCCATCCCAGAGGTTCAGCGATAGTAACAATGTGCTATTACAATAATGTATAGTACGTAATACTGTATGCTTCTGTAATATAGCTCCATTATAATAAAGCTCAATTGCTTGCTTAATTCTGGTCACCAAATACCTGTCAAAAAAGCGATGTCTTTATCAGCTAAAGAAACTTGGTTTAGGATAGTGGTTGGGTAAAATAACTTGTGGAAGACGCTCAGTGAACATTGAAAAGCTATTGCAATTAATGGGCCCCTTCAGACACCCCTCTTCAGATTGAATCAAAAGTGGGCAGGGCTCTTGACCTAACCCTCAGGAGGGTACTTACTCTATCTATCATCTATCTATCTATCTATCTATCTATCTATCTATCTATCTATCTATCTATCATCTATCATCTATCATCTATCTATCTATCATCTATATCTATCATCCTTCCAAAGGAGCTCAGGGCAGGATGTCAGCAGTGGGCATAGCTGCCCAACCTCTTTCTTTTACATATGTACCTCCACACATATAACCTCTTCATCTGATCCATGCTTAAAGGGCTTTTTTACAGCAGCATACATCTTTTGTTAAATAAAAATTGTTGACATAAACACAGATCATTTGAGGAGAGGGGATATTGCCTCTGCTAATCTAGAACCTCATCAAAGCCTACATCTCTTCTGCCTATCCTAGCACCTACCCTCAGTTGGTGGTGTTTTTCCCCCTATCACCAGCATGTGCAGAGGTGTCGAAGGCACAGAAAAAATTAGGCTAACTACCTCCATTCTGGATAATCTCTTTCCTTCAAGAATGTCTGGCACTGACCAGACACCTTGCCCAAGAAGGGGTTGTTAGTGTATGGGTGGGAGTTCTCACACACTTCTGAGTCCAAGGAGATCATCTTCAGTACTAGCACTTTGAAGACAAGCGATACCACCCCCTGATTAAAAAAAGACACTCAATATTCCCTAGACCCAACCTGCTGGTTCTTATCAGCTCAAGATCTGATTTGGTCAAATGTATAACCTAGACAGGGACGCGGGTGGTGCTGTGGGTAAAACCTCAGTGCCTAGGACTTGCCGATCGCATGGTTGGCGGTTCGAATCCCTGTGGCAGGGTGCGCTCCCGTCGTTCGGTCCCAGCGCCTGCCAACCTAGCAGTTCGAAAGCACCCCCGGGTGCAAGTAGATAAATAGGGACCGCTTACCAGTGGGAAGGTAAACGGCGTTCCGTGTGCTGCGCTGGCTCACCAGATGCAGCTTGTCACGCTGGCCACGTGATCCGGAAGTGTCTGCAGACAGCGCTGGCTCCCGGCCTATAGAGTGAGATGAGCACACAACCCTAGAGTCTGTCAAGACTGGCCCGTACGGGCAGGGGTACCTTTACCTTTATAACCTAGACAGCATCTTAAAAAGTAGAGACATCACCTTGCCAACAAAGGTCCATATAGTAAAAGCTATGGTTTTCCCAGTAGTGATGTATGGAAGTGAGAGCTGGACCATAAAGAAGGCTGATCGCCGAAGAATTGATGCTTTTGAATTATGGTGCTGGAGGAGACTCTTGAGAGTCCCATGGACTGCAAGAAGATCAAACGTATCCATTCTTAAGGAAATCAGCCCTGAGTGCTCACTGGAAGGACAGATCGTGAAGCTGAGGCTCCAATACTTTGGCCACCTCATGAGAGGAGAAGACTCCCTGGAAAAGACCCTGATGTTGGGAAAGATGGAGGGCACAAGGAGAAGGGGACGACAGAAGATGAGATGGTTGGATGGTGTTCTTGAAGCTACCAGCATGAGTTTGACCAAACTGCGGGAGGCAGTGGAGGACAGAAGTGCTCTGGTCCATGGGGTCATGAAGAGTCGGACACGACTAAACAACTAAACAACAACAACCTTGATAAGAGGGTGTACTTGCTCACTTGATTGAGTTTAGGGGGGTAGTGGAATATAGGGAGATATACTGTAAAATATGGAGGGGTCGTGTTCTAAAGTGTTTTGTAAGTTATGTATTGAATGAAGCTGGAAGTGTCTGCAGTGTCAGGGTATACTGGATCAACAGGATCTACTGCCCCAATGAACCCTGCTGCCTGAAGTGGTTACCTCACCTTGCCTCATATGTGGGCCAGTTCTGGTTGTGGAATGAGTGGCTTGACATGCTGGTGCCATGCCACTTATTTAATTGCTACACACTGAGAGAGAACTAGGAATAGGACTACACCACATGGTGCCAGCCTTTTGTTTTTGTTGCAGGTTTACTTTTAATATGTGATGTTTTATGATAATCCCAGAAATTGGCTACAGTGGATTTCTTAAGCATTCAATGTGCTGGACATTTCTCAGTTATTTCAGTGGATATCTGCAGGGAATATTGGTTTATTTTTGTTCAAGGTGGTACCTCAGGTTAAGAACTTAATTCATTCTGGAGGTCCGTTCTTAACCTGAAACTGTTCATAACCTGAGGTACCACTTTAGCTAATGGGGTCTCCCACCGCCACTGTGCGATTTCTGTTCTCATCCTGAAGCAAAGTTCTTAACCCGGGGTACTATTTCTGGGTTAGCAGAGTCTGTAATCCGAAGTTTTCGTAACTCAAGGTACCACTGTATAGCTTTTTGGGTTTGTAACTCTTCTTATTGTGCAATGGAACCCAGGTTTTCTAGATTAAATTGGTAAAGTAGGTGGTGCCTGAGGCCTTGCAATTGTGTCTTGTAAAATACTACAAAAGTGTTATATAATACATAAGCATCCTAGAATACTATGTAGAAAATAAAAGACTTCTGAAATTGCCTTTTGACAGAATCTCCTTTTCTCCCCTGTCAAACTATACTGTGGTTTTCATTGCTTGAGGGGTTGGCAATGCTATCATTTTTTTCATTGCGTGATTTAGGCTCAAATAATTTTTATAGCATAGGAAAAATACGAACTGAACCTCAGTGTGTGAAGGAAACAGGTAGTGACTGATTATCCTGCCATTCTCTCTCTCCCATATTGAAAGAAGTGCAGTCTGATGAAAAGGACAAACTGATATTACTGTCTGATATTATGACTACAGCAGTGCCCCCAAACCCCCAGTAATTAAAAGCCTCTCAACCCTTTCCAGCTCTTAACTGCATTTGTGAGATTCCCCCCACCCTTAGTAAATCACAGGCTTTTAAAATGGTCTCCATCCTCTGACAAATCTTTGAGTGGCATGGCCGTAAGGGAGCAAGGAAATGATTTTGTTAGAAGACAAACTGGACAAGAAAAGTTATATGGATTGATTGGTTTTAAAGTATGTTGTGTTTCACTCTACACTTTCCCCCAGATTAGAGTGGATAGAGAAAAGGAAGCTTGAGCTGGGAGATGGAGGAGGTGTACATGTGACTACTGAGTTAGGGACAGAAGTCACAGACAGACAGAAATGGACTGACCCCCTTTCTCTTCCTCTGGCTGAGGTGTTCTTTCCCTCTTTGGAGGACAGAAAAGGGGTAGTAAGCAGATGAGAGCTGCCATGAACCCTATGAGCATTGAAGCTGAACATTAGAGAACTGGTTTACTTGACTTCATTTGATACCTGAACGGTACAAACGATTTGGTGCTCTCCTAACACTAAGCAAATCTTCTGTTTTCTTGCATCGCTATCATTCTTTGAATGCATTTTTAGCATGATTATTGTAGCATTGTGAGGTCAAAACCAGAAATGAATCAGCTTTCCCATAACTTATTCCGTTTCCACAAATGGAAGTTCCAGGATCTGTTGCACTCTCATAAATTTAGAGCTAATCAGCACCCAGTGCTTGTGAACTGCTCTTTCCAATAGCATTCTCACTGGGCACATTTATTCCAATGCCCTTCTTGGAAATAAATAATACTTTACACCAGGGATAACCAATGTGGTGACCTCCAGAAATTCTTGGACTACAATCCCTGACCATTGGCTGTGCTGGGTAATAAAAAGTGTATTCCAACAGCATGTTGGTAGGTAGTCTGGGCTGGATCAATCCTATGGCTTTTTCCTGTCTGGCCTACTGCCTCTCCTCCTTATCCCTACTTCCTTCCTGAGCTGTGAGCACGTGTCCCACTGCATTTCCTTGATGACAGGAAGGAAGAGAAGCTTCTTTTCCCTTGTGCAATGCAGAAGCTAAGCAAGGAGCTACAGCTGGGACAGAATATGCACCCGTCCCATAGCTCACCTGTTGCATTTCCTTGCTGGGTGAGGCCAGGGTGTGGTTTCTAGGATGGAGATCAAAAGGGAAAGAAAGGGAGAAAGAGAGAGGGAGAAGGAAATGGCACACAGAGAGAGAATTAATCCTCATTTTTTTTGGACATTGGCTCCATTCATCACTGCCTCGGGCTCTGCCAACCAGCAGTATCCACAGAGGAACACAGCTTTTTATACTCTTCATAGACTTCAGGCGTATGTAAAAAGTGCCTGTCTTTTCCTTTGAAAACCAACAAGGATGCAAAACTTTTAACTTCCACTTGGAAAATACCACCACCAGCAGCGTGAGTGGGTCAAAATGCACATACATAGAATCTCATGTGACTGTATAGTATTATAAAGCAGCCCTTCTATGAAACTGGTGAGTGATTAATTTTTGCACCACATGGATTTTAATCTTTTAAAACTGTCTTTAAGGAAAACACTCATCTAATTCTTTGCTTTCCTAAAAGAAGTAAGTTTGTTCTTTGCAGCCTTTCTTGATGCATGGTTTCTCATCTGTACACTCAATCAGTTTGTGTGTTTGGGAGGTGGGAGAGCATCGTGTGCTACATTTCATTTCTAGGCCTAGAAAACAATAGCAAAAGTGACATGTTTTGTGTGAAGACCCAGCATATCCCTTCCCTGCAATTCACTCCCACAGTCCTCATGCACAGACCATAAATTGCAGGAGTTTGTGCATTACTCAGGGATGTGAGTTTGATGTCAGAAGTGTTTTAATAGCTTTTGATTTACTTTCTTAAGTGCTTATTAGGATGATCGATGGTAACATTTTGAAGCCAGTTCCAAGCTTGGGAGACACTTACTCTAGTCATTAGCCTTCCAATGTGTCCCCCTCCCTCTAATAATTTCTGTGCATGGGATGGAGAGGACCTGAATGAATCACATCATTTCTTTCCTATATTTTTGTCTCTGTTGACACTGCTTGCCTTTCACATGGTCACCTGAATAACTATTGTTGGTGTGAAAAAAAGCAGAACTAAAGACTACTTGACTGAATAGAACTGAAGCTGCCACAAAACATCTACTATGGGATGGCTAGGCATTTTGCCAAGAAGGCATTATTGGCAATGACCGATGTGAGCCTTAAAATTCCTGACTGTGTTTCTGATGAATGAAATGTGTGATAAGAATGAGACTTAATGAGTAAATCTCTAGATTTGCATCTAAATACTTAAGCATTGGTTTTCTTATGTGACATATGCCTTTGGTTGGGATACATTGTGATTCTTCTTCTTTATATATCCCAGAATAAATTAAGCACACACGGCATTTATAGTAAACACAGCACATGTAGGCTTCAGTCCTGCTCAAAGTTTCATTTAGTTCAAGGAAGTTTATCTCAAAGTAGTAAACTCCATGAACTCATTGGGCTTTATTTCAAAGTATGCATTCACTGTCCCTTCATCCCTCTTTTCATGTTTTATTGCTCAATGTGACTGACTTGTTGATTCTACTCTGTTTATTGGAATGCTCACAGTCTACCCTTTTAACAATATGAATGAACTGTTCAGTGTGAGGCTCAGTCTATACTTTGGACTGGTGACTACTGAGGTGCTTTCTAAGTTTTCGCTTTCGTTGACCTAATCCAGAGCTTCTCTGTATGTGCCTTTGGCTCTTGTATACATTAATCCTTCTTCTGGTATCAATGGTTCATGCAGCACTCTGCATCCAAAAGAACAGAACTGCCCTGTGCACTGAAATCTATTAGAAACTTTTAAAAAAAATTATGCCACATGCTGCTTCATAATTCCTACTTCTGCGTGAAACCAGCAACTGTATTTTTTGCAGCTCTACATGCACAACTTTGCTACATAAACGAAATAGGGGGAAAGAAATATTACAGTCATAAGGATTGTTCAGCCAAGGGTTCCATTACAAAATAATACTGGTCAGCTTCCTAAAATGGAGAACTCCATGCCACAAGCTCTCTCTTAATGAATTTGGCAAAGAATTAAAAAGCCATTTGAATTTTCATATATTGTTCCCCAAAGTCCTGCTGAGGCACATTGCTATTGGGAAACTAGAATAAAAACAAATGATTGCTAATTTGAAGGATTCTCCATCCCCACAAAATGGTTATGCAATGAAGTTAACAGGAACATAATAACCAGGCGGTGTGTTGTGTACTCTAATTACATGCTGGGTGTACAATGCCTCTTGAGATGCCAATACACAATTGGCAGCTTCTACTGTGGGATACAATTCCACACCAGATGTATCACCCAGGCTGTGTTGACTCAAATAACAGCCTCTCCTAGAAAAATAAAATAAACTCTGTTTAGCAGCAAACAAATCTTTATGTTTCTCCAGATTTTTATAGCAGCATAGTTTGAAATCATTAAGAGTTTCAAGGTGTTTTTTTTTTCAGAAGATGGCAGGGTTATGTGATTTTCCTAATAAAGAAGTCCTTCCTTTTAGAGCCAATCTCATTTTAAGTATCCAAATCTTTTATTTTACTAGAAGGTATAAAACCATGGAACGAAAATGCATAGTCCCTTCAATTGCCAGCGTAACTGCTTTGGTTTGGGCAGCAGAACAACAAGGGCAAGAGCAGATCTAGCCACCACCGCCACCCCCCCAAACAACATAGAGAAAAATAAAGCAGTAGCATCATCAAATCCTAGAATTCTAGAGCTGGGAGGTCCAACCCCTGTAGTGCAGAAATCACATCTAGTAGTGTGGGCAGAAATGAGGTCAAGCAGCATGTACTACTAGCTGTAGTAGCATGTTGTCCAGAGACAAAATTTTGCCTTTAAAAATATATACTCACTCTAGGTAGAAAAATGTGACACATGAAATCATTTTAAAATGAGAAGTCCCAATAAAATATTGCTGTGCAGAGTTCCTTCACTGCAGGTATGCAGTGCCCTTTTTCTTTCTCTCTCAGATCCCTCTTCAGAAATTTTTTTTTTATGTTAACTGTTGGCTTTCTGTGCTATCCTATATTTGTCTGTTCAGAACTAAGCCCTACTGAGTTCAATGGAGTCTACTCTCAGGTATCCATTAATCTGATTCCACGATATAATGTAATCCAACCTGCCACCACCTCAAAATGCATTCAGTTTCATTTGCCCACCTTCATCCCATGCATCTCTTCCTCCTTCTCTTCATTTGTATTGCTTAAAGTATATATATATATATATATATATATATATATATATATATATATATATGAATGAGATTGTATACTCCTTGGGAGTAGGGATTTCTCTCAAGCGAAACCATCTAAAGTTCTATTTACACTGCATTCAGAAGGTCTCAGATTCCATCTCTAGCTAGGCCTGGGAAATTCTCTGGAGAGCCAATGTCAGTACAATACCAGATGGACCAATAGTCTGGTGCCCTATAGGGCAGCTACCTTTATTCCTATGACATGTAAACAGAATGTATCCCAATCAGCACCAAAATCTCCTGATGCCAGTATGGGCCAGTTAAACAACAGGGTACAGAGGCTTTTCAAAAGGAAGCTCAAGTGTGAAACTGCTTTTACAATTCATCAAGAAGTTATATTCATTTAGGTCTGAATAGATGCGGTTTCTTTTCCCACTACAGAACAAGTTGATTGTTCTATCACCTAACACTGCTGTTTTAAAGGGTCGCTGGGCTTACTTTGCATGCATTCCAGCTCTAATTGAATTGTCACTCTTTGTGCTTCTGTTTTATTTCTGTCTGAAACAACCCTCCTTTACAACTATGTGCCCATATACCTAGAAATGATGACTGGACCTCATGCATCTGTTTACTCCAACAATACTCAAAAGCCTATACCATAACAAAAATGTGTTAGTCTTTAAGATACCACAATACCTTGTTGTTGGTTTCATTCAACAGGCTAATCCATTTGGTTTTCAACATCATTAGAGTGCTCAGTATGTTCCTGAAAGCATTTATTTGTCAAAATTCTAATTTTCCTGAACGGATACCAAGGACAAGCCAGAAAGTTCACGTGATGTAGAAATTTAGTTGTGGAATAACATTGTACACAGGACACATATTCTATGCTTTGGAGCTTTGAGTTGACATGCAGTCTCTTAGGCACAGTTTGTGCACCTGCATTTCCTAAGATATCATGTCTCCTCAATTCTGGAGAATTAAAACCATCTAGATTATGGGTGGAGAACGGAGATATGAGTTCTGAGGTTACCAGATTTTATTCAATGAATCCGGCGACACTATAAATAAATAAATACTATACGTTCGAGACGTTGATGCTGCAGCGATGGTGGTGGCAGAGGGGTGGCCGCTGCCTTGACCTCAACCGCCATGTTTCCCCTTCCTCCGAGGCTTCTGTCTTCTTTCTCCATGAGCCTTGGGCAGCCCCTGAGTTGTTGGTTCTTTGGTGGTGGGGGTGGGGAAGTGGTGCGCAGTGGGTCAGGCATGGAAGCAGAGAAGGAGGGCCGAGAGCGGCGGTGGCGTTATCATTTGCCCAATAACAAATGCTGGAAATGTAATGAAACTGAAGGTACTTTCTATCACCTTTGGTGGACGTGCCCAAGGATTAAGGCCTTCTGGGAAATGATATATAATGAAATTAAGAAGGTGCTTAAGTGTACCTTTCATAAAAAACCAGAGGCTTTTCTCCTGGGCATAGTAGGCCAATTGGTGTCAAAGAAAGATAGGACGTTCTTTATGTATGCTACAACAGCAGCAAGAGTGTTACTAGCAAAGTATTGGAAGACACAAGAACTACCCACACTGGAAGAGTGGCAGACGAAGGTGATCGACTATATGGGACTCGCAGAGATGACGAGCAGAATCCGTGACCAAGGGAAAGAGACGGTGGAGGAAGACTGGAAGAAATTTAAACTTTATCTTAAAAATTCTTGTAAAATTATTGAGTGTTAAAATGTCATGGGTAAAGCATAGCAGATTTGCAGCGATAAATGATTGGACAAGAGGAAAGAAAAGGGTTAAAGAAAGGAATTAATAAGTAATTCAGACCAGGGGTTGCTGAAAAAATTTAAAACAGGGATGCAGAAAAGGGAGGCATGGGGAAGTCGTTGAAATTGGGTATATGAAAAAATTTATGAAATTATACATGTTTATATGTTTGTTTGTTAGTGTTTGTTGTTTGTATTGTCTTATATTATATGTTGAAAAACCAATAAAAATTTTATTAAAAAAAAGAGAGAGAGCGGCGGTGGCGAGGCTCAGGCAGCGCGATGCCTCCTTCCCCATCAGAGCAGCCCCAATCCCATTCCTATTTGCATGCAAGCAGGAGGGGCGGGGATCCCTCAGCTGGGAAGGGAGGCTTCCCATTGCCTAACTGAGAGATCCCTGCCCCCTCCTGCTTGCACGCAAGTAGGAGTTGGGAGGCTGCTACGATAGGCAGCATGACGCCTCCCTTCACAGCTTAGTTGCTGGGGTCAGGGAAGGTGGATGCAGCCCGGAAGCTGCATCTTAGAGCCCCTGCACCACCACCATATGGGGACTAATGAGCAGCTCCTGAAGCCAGCCAGAGCCAACTGCTCCGGGCTGCTAAGACTGCCGCCGCTGCATTTCCTGGGTACATTAGATGAAATCCAGGGACATTCCGGGGATGGAATTTCTCCGGGGACTTATTCACAAATCCGGGGACTGTCCCTGGGAAATGGAGACATCTGGTAACCCTATACTAGATTGTTCTGCTAACACTGATGGTATGCTATTGTCTGCATTTTAGGAATCAAGGTCTCCTTGTGATCCTGCCTGCACTATAAGCTTATTTGAATTCTATCCCAAGTTTAAGTTTTTTTACTCCCCAGAATATTGGGAACTGTAGGATGGCAAAATTCCCCTCCTACAGTAATACATTTATAAGTCTTTAAGAGAATGGAAAGACTACAAACTATGCATGGTTTGTATCTACAAACCAGATACTGTTTGTATTTCAGTCTTTCAGGTTTTTTGCTAGAACATTTTTACAATGTCCAAGATTTCATCTTTCACAAGACAATGTGACCCTCATCGTTCAGAGTCCCTATTTGCTGTTCCAAATACAAGACTGTTCATAGTGATGTATCACTCTGTTTACATAAACAAAACCTGGCTTTGATGCTGGTGATGCATTGTTTGCATTTTCTTTTATTGTAGGGCATTATGATCTCTTGACTCTGTGGGTAAATGAGGGAGAGCGCCTAATACATGGATCATTCCTTGAGGCAGATAATTGAGTCCCTTCTGGCTATATAATTATATGAGCAAGGTCCAGATCTGCAATAATGGCCAAGACTGAACAGATTGGGGTTGGATTTGCTTTTGGACAGTTGGTACATTGTTTTTGCTAATCCAGCCTGGAAATCTTTCACAGGCAAGCTCTCTTTTAGCCTGCGCTTGGGCCAAAAGCACAAGAATATCCTTTGTGTGTGATTCTGGCAGTTGTAGTTGATGTCTGGGAGTAGCTGAGTACCCCAAGAATATGGAAGCAAACACCTGGCTCATTTTGAATTTGAACAGAGTTCTGGGCTTTTTGGTCCTTGATTTGAATGCCTCCCATAGCTAGGGACAATTGTTGTTGTCGTTGTTTCACCTCCCCGATTCTGTTCACAACAGTGCTTCTTGATTTTTCTTAGGAAAGGACCTAGTGGGGAAAAAAAATAGATTGGACAGTCTCTGCCTCAAACATTTCACAATGGGTTCATGCTGAAATGAAAAGATACTAATGTTGATACAATAAGCCTGCAATCTTACCTGCATAAACCTAGAAGCAAGCTGCAAAGGAACTTAATTTTGAATAGATTTGCATAAGATTATAAAGGGGCATGAAAGCACAGGAGCTCTTGATACACACCGAAACCCCTGGTTTGGATTAAATGCAAGAAGTCCATCAGTGTCACCTCTCACTTCTGTCTCTTGATTTGAGTCAAGAGCAGAGTTCATAGTCTGGAGAGGAAATGTTTTTTTCTTGAAACAGAGAGATCTTGCTGCACAGTAAGATGTTTTCTTAATGGTGAAGTTAAACATAAATCAAATCTTTTTTGCTTCCCCCTTTCCCAAACAGGATCCCTTTTAACAAAAAAGCATCCTATCTAAAATACATAAATTACTGATAGAATAGAAATGTGAAATAGAGCAAGAAAAGGATTATATGGCTTATTGGGCTCAAGATACAAGGTGCTTTTTGCAGATGACACACACTATATTTGCTCATTCCTAATTCTAATGCACTCCCCTTCCTGCTGTGCTAATTTTCTACTTGCAGGTTTTCCCCCTTCCAATGTAGGATGATTATGCACCCAGCAGTGCCCTCTGACCCCTCTGGGCCCTGCGTTTTAAAAAGTCTTGTTCTGCATATGTATCTACTTGTTCAGGAAAGTATAGTTTACAAATGGGGATGACAACAGAATGTTGCAGTGTGGTGTTCCTGTTCAGGTTTCCAGCCAGCCAGCCAGCAGCATTCTTAATTTCAAGATACAGTGGTACCTCAGGTTACATATGCTTCAGGTTACATACGCTTCAGGTTACAGACTCCGCTAACCCAGAAATATTACCTCCGGTTAAGAACTTTGCTTCAGGATAAGAACAGAAATCGTGCTCCAGCTGCGCGGCAGCAGTGGGAGGCCCCATTAGCTAAAGTGGTGCTTCAGGTTAAGAACAGTTTCAGGTTAAGAATGGACTCTGGAACGAATTAAGTACTTAACCCGAGGTACCACTGTATTTCATTCCCACCCTGCCTTGCATTTTTCAGTTCCCACATCTCCAAACAGTTATTCATGTTCTGCATTCATGGAGCATGCCTTCTCCTCAGGTTCACGCCAATTTTCTTTTTTCATTTTCTGCAAACTTTGGGGTTCTCCAAAGACTGTGGATACAAACATTCCTTCCAGTCAATTGCTGGACAAGGGGTAGGGGAGTGAATTATCTACTAATTGCTTCAGATTTGGTTGCCTTTGGAAGTATTTAACTTAACAAAAAAAAAATATTGAAATTTTCTTATGGCTTTCAACACAGAGGGAGGCAGGAAGTTCTATAAGAGAATCAAAGAGTAAAGCCTGTTCCTTTCACTTTATTATCTACATATGAGTTAGATTCAGAGGCAGAATTCATTCATTCTGCTTTAAAGCAGCCCTTCATCAAACAGCGATTCCAGGGTAGTTTAGTCTCATAATTTAGTGTCTTCTTATTTACTACCAGCCCTATGTACGATTTCAGTGATAAGCTATTCTATAAATAATATTCAAATTAAATAGATAATTATTAATTGAATTATTTATTAGTTTTCTACAGAATAGATCCCAACTGCACTCCACATTGGGATCTTGGGGGGGGGGGGTTCCATTCATGCAAATGTAAGCTTTATTTTGTATGCCTGATTGCCATGCAGGAAGGAGGGGGAAAGGAGGTCTTAGGCTGAATCCAATGGTGCCATGGGCCACATCTAGGCCATAGCCCAATAGTTTCTCATTCCTGATCTTTAAGTTATTTGCAACTGGCTTAAAGTGGATTTGTAGTTCATGGTGGCTCATATGTTAGAGTAAAAGAATCACACCATACTATCATACCTAAGAGTGCATGCTCAACTTTCCATTTCCATCAGTGATAGCTATACAGTAGTGGACAGCACAGTTCACTTCCACTGTTAACCTGACCTCCCACCAGCCAAGTTGCTGCAGCATACGGAGGAAGGACAGCAGAGGCAGCAGCAAAACTGATGCACTGGATTGGCTCTGCTGGTGTGTTTGCACTATGCCAACCATGCCACCCCCTTCTGCTTCCCTCTCTCTATCCTGCAACAACGACTCAGCTGGAAGGAGGTCATACAAGCAGTGCAGTCTTACCATGCTGTCTACTAATGTTGCTTTTTTATATAGAAGTTTCATACCACCTATCATGTGGACTTCCCTAAACATGTGTCATGCTGAATTGCACCAAAGATCCATCTAGACCATCACTCTTTCTCTAGTGATGTGCAGCAGGATGCCTTTGGGAAGGTCACAAACAAGGCATGATAGAAATAGCCAACTCCATTCCCTGTTCTCTGTCTTCAGCATCTGGCAGCCAGAATTATACTGTCTCCGAATAAGATGGTTTCTCTTTTAGCTATCATGGCTAATAGCCAATGATAGATGTAGTCTCCATTAATTTGTCTAATACTTTTAAAACACATCTAAGTTAATGACCATCATGAAATTCTGTGGCAATCAATTTTATAATGCTCCATTTGTTTGTCTTGAAACCGTTCCAGTCAATTTCATTGGATGCCCAATTTTTAATGTTTTGACAAAATGTAATTCATTCCCATTCATTCCCCAATAGTGTTCAGAACAATGTAACATTTTGTCACATACCATTGCAATTAAATATTCTTTTTTGCTAACTGAGAAAGGTCCCGTCCCCCTACCCAAGTGACATGCTCCAGCCCTCTGATTTATAGTTGCTTTAGGATGTCTGGTGCCAGAGCTCACAATTACATAGTTCTGAAGAACATTGATTATGAAGAGTATTTATATGGAGGGGATTCATGCAAGCATTTGGATAAGAGTCCCCATATAAATTTGCTGGTGCCTTAATTTGTTCATGCTACCACTTTTATTGGGAATGAAACTACACCAGATTCTATTATAGATGTTGCCACTACATTTGCTTCCTAACCACTCTTTCAGCACCATCTTCTTCGGCATGACATAACTGAATCTCTTTAGCAGCATTTGCATCTAGAGGGCTTAGATGAAAGACCTTGGGATGCCTGGGGCCTTGGCTTCAGAATTGACCTGTATAGTATTTAATTCTATGCACATACAGCTGCAGTAGGCCCTTGTTTGCTCGTTAATTAGCATTAAGGTCATAAGGAGAGTTTGCAGTTGCTTTCCTCCCTTGTTGTTGAGTAAATTAATTCAGCTGTGGGAGGATATTTCAGTCCCAATTTAGTCAGAGTGCTAAGCTCAGGAGGCCAATATGAAAGGCGTGGTGTATCAAAGAATGGAAAGGTGGGAGAGGTCACAACCAGAACAGCTCTCATGGTGCAAACTTGAAGTGATGCAGATGATAATTTTGTAGGAGCAATGGGAGTTCCTTCCCATTGCTCAAGGTCTGATCTCACATTTGGGATTGGATAATCGGTCAGAGAAAATAGATGGGAACAGGGATCTACCTGCAAAACACACACACACACACACACACACACACACACACACACACACTTAAAATGAGGGGTGTCATCATATAGCCATGCATCCTGTGAAGAAAGAGAAACTTGGCATTACTACAGGGGAAGGAAGTAGAATTTGTCCTGCTCTCTATTTTCTGTTCCAAATAATAGTAAAGAATGGGATGACTATTTGGCCTGGGCTGATAACATTGCTGTAGTTATTATGAGCTGTAAATAATAAGCAACCACAAGAAACAGTCTTCAAAAGCATGTGAACTTTGGTTGTTGTAAATCTCAAATCCATGTAACCTTCTTCCTACCATGCCTGGTTTTGCACTGAGTGTAGTATTACCAGATCAATTGATGATAGACCTACATTAATATTACTCACTTAGAACTCATGAAACCTTCCTTGTTTTAAAATTGACACGGGGGCTGAAATTCAACAGATTAAGTCTTTTCAAGTATGAAAATACAATTATGTGGGAAGCTTCACCTGTTGACATTCTGCCTGTCAGGCATCTTATGACATACGTATAGCAAAAGAAGATACAAATTTGCATACAGCACAAAGCAAATGCAAATTTTTATGTAAATTTGTATCCCTTTTGCAAGTGGGTGAAGGCCGCCCAATCTACATGCAGTGTAATGGTCATCAATAGTTCTGTTAATGCCCCTTGGCAACACATCCATAAGAACATAAGAGCCTGCTGGATCAGGTGAATGGTCCATCTAGTCCAACATCCTGTTCTCACAGTAGCCAATCAGATCCTTGTGGAAAACCCACAAGAGTACTCTCCACTCCTGAGTTTCCAGCAACTTTTATTCCAATGCATTACTGCCTCTGACCGTGGCGGCAGAACATAGCCGTTGATAGTCTTGCCTTCCATGAATTTGTCTAATCCTCTTTTAAAACCTTCCAAAAGTTGGTGGCCACCACAGTCTCCTGTTGGAACAAGTTGCATAGTTTAACTGTGTGCTGCGTGAACAAGTATTTTCTTTTTTCTGTCCTGAATAACTCTAGAGTTATTTGACAACAAGAAAAACTTCTCTCTATCCACTTTCTTCAGGCCATGCACAGTTTTATAAACCTACCTCATTTCACCTGTCAAACTTTGTGTCATAAGCTTTGGAGCTGTACACTGAAATCCAAAACCAATTGAAGTTAGTGAGGACTCAGCTACATTAGTCAAGTTACAACATTATAATTGTGTTATAACACTGCAACACCAGATGGCACTGTGGAGCTGAAATCACAAGTCAATGATATTTTCCACTGTGAGCTTACAACAGTTTTTTTCAGAGCGTTTTTTATAGCTGTGTAGATCTAGCCAGAGATTCCTCTCATATATGGAAACTGAAGTTTTTTGGAAGTTTGCTGAGGATGGCCCAATGTAAGACTAGTAATGAAACATCTTTGCAGAAGCTTGCGAAAAGCTTGACCTATCATTCAACATCCAAAAAACTGAAGTGCTGCACCAACAAGTACAAAACAACCCCTCTGCAGCGCCACAAATCCAACTCAGTGGTGTAATGTAGGTAAGTGTTGATCACTTCTCCTACCTGTGCAGTTATCTTTCCACATGGGCCGAAATTGATGCCAAAATCCAGCAATGGCTGAGCTCTGCGAGTGCAGCTTTCTACCAATTGAAGTGCAGATTGAGGACTGGGAGATTCGCAGGGAAACCAAAATGCTTGCTTACAAAGCTATTGTACTAGCAACTTTACTGTATGCTTGTGAAACATGGACCACTTATAAATGCCATCTCCAACTCCTTGAAAGATTCCATCAATGGGAAAAATACGTTTGACTTGGGAAAACAGGCAAACTAATGCCAGTGTACTGGAAGAAGCAAAGATCACCAGTGTCGAAGCAATGATTCTTCAACATCAACTTTGTTGGACTGGTCATGTTGTTCAGATGCCTGATTATCATCTTCCAAAGCAACTACTCTATTCCGAACTTAAAAATGGAAAGCGTAATGTTGGTGGTCAACAAAAGAGGTTTAATGACTCAAGGCAAAATTTAAAAAGTAATATAAACAATGACAACTGGGAAACACCGGTCTGTGAGTGCTCCAGTTGGAGAACTGCCTTTACCAAAGGTGTCATGGGCTTTGACGATGCCCAAACTCAGGACGAAAGGGAGAAATGTGCTAAGAGGAAGAGACACTTGGCAACTCCAACCTGGAAACTATGTCCCCACTGTGGAAGGACGTGTGGATCCAGAATTGTCCTCCACAGTCACTTATGGACTCACTGTTAAGGCCTTGGTCATAGATGACAACCTTACTCGGCTACGAGTAATCGCCAAAGAAGAAAGATTACCCACAGAATCACTAGTCACCACATTTATTAGTAGCTTGCTCTGTTCTGGTCTAATATAAATTTGGGAACTGTATAAAAGTGTTAAAAGGTAAAGGGTAAAGGGACCCCTGACCAGTAGGTCCGGTCGTGGCCGACTCTGGGGTTGCGGCGCTCATCTCGCTTTATTGGCTGAGGGAGCCAGCATACAGCTTCCAGGTCATGTGGCCAGCATGACTAAGCTGCTTCTGGGGAACCAGAGCAGCGCACAGAAACGTCGTTTACCTTCCCGCCAGAGTGGTACCTATTTATCTACTTGCACTGTGTGCTTTCGAACTGCTAGGTTGGCAGGAGCAAGGACTGAACAACGAGAGCTCACCCCATCGTGGGGATTCGAACTGCCGACCTTCTGATCGGCAAGTCCTAGGCTCTGTGGTTTAACCCACAGCACCACCCACGTCCCGTATAGAAGTGTTACAGACATTCTAATTCTATTTCTTATTCTAATTCAGTCCCACTGTTTCCACATCTTCTCATTACTTCTGAGCGTACTTGTGTGTGCAATAAACCCTCAATCACACAACATGCTTGTAATGACTTGCACTCTAATCCATGGAAGCTTGAACCACAGCAAAAAAATGTTTCATTTTTAAGGTGCTACGGGATTTTTTTGTTGCTTTATATTTTGCCAGGAAGCTATGGGGGGGGGGAGGGACAATAACAACAGTGGCAGAAATAAGTGTAAGTGAAGCAATTGGGTCTTCGGCATTTAAAACTGGATGGATAATTCTGCCCTTGCTTTGGCAACAGCATCTGGCATACTAGGAATTATAATGTTCCCTTGAGTGCCCATTAATAAGCCTACATTTCCATCAAGGGAACAGGCGGGTGATGCACAGATCGTCACTATCCTAAAATGAAATTAGAGGCATAATTTATGTATACATTTGTCATACATTTATAATCATGATAACACAAGTGCCTAAAAATAATTTCTAGATCTCTATTGGATAACTCCGTCTCCCCACCTCCACCACACATGCAAACTCCAAGGCAGACATATCTTTTCAAGCAGAGAAAGAGCTCTATGTATAGTTCTAACTGGGTTGTATTTGAAACATCAGTTTATGTGAGTCAGACACAGAAACTTAATGGCGAGTGTGGATGATGATGCAAGATCAAGTAAGGGTGAAGATTTATTCAGGAGTTTGCCTGAATGTGTGTGGACCAAGAGTACAGAAAAGCTGTGGGGTGTCCACAGAATCCTAATCAGGGTTCTTGATCACAATGAGGATTCCACGCATGTTGTTGTTTAGTCGTTTAGTCGTGTCCGACTCTTCGTGACCCCATGGACCAGAGCATGCCAGGCACTCCTATCTTCCACTATGTCCCGCAGTTTGGTCATACTCATGTTTGTAGCTTCGAGAACACTGTCCAACCATCATTGCAAGCATATTCAACCCTTTTGTGCTTGAAAGTCCCCTTCACATCATTCACCTCAACAGCAGAAGATCTGAAATTCAGCTGGCATGGATGGGGATATGAGTTAGGGCATGTGTGTGTGTGTCCCTGCTACCACTCCAGTATGAGCCCATTTGTATTCAGGTGAACATCCGCATAAGGCTAGACAAACACCCTAAATTTGGTAGAAGTGATCTGAATACGCTTTTTGAAACAGAAAAGGGAAAGAAGGGCCTTACTTTGCTTTGGAGCAAATACATTTTCAAACCATTTGCATCCTACTTAAATATGTTAAATCTATATTCAGCATAAGAGAATTTAAACAAGTGCCTCAAACTCTGAACGATTTGAATTGCAAAGTTTCTCTGCGAGCATTTCAGAAAAGGTCCTCTGATTTTCCAAGAGCTCTCTTTTGACTTATAGGTGTTTCCAGACAGGTGTTTCTTGTTGGATCACTGCTCCTCCTGCATGTAAGGATTTCTTTTTCTTTTTAGCATCAGTGTAAAATCATTTTCATCAAAATACAAGCCTACATTTTAAAGAACTGTTGCCAATGATTGATTTACAATGTCTCAGTGATCTCTTTACAGTTTAAGCCCCTGTCTAGATGCACCCATACTGCTAGCACATGTACTCTGAAGGTGCTACATTAGGGATGGGGGGGGGGGACTTTGATTCAGTTTGAATTTAAAGCTGAATCTATCACATTTGCACTTTCAAAAACAACATGAGAACTGAAACAGAGCCCACCTTCCAGAATTTTCACTTAGCCAGATTTTGTGATGCAGTTCTCCAACCAAAGTTCACAAAAACTACATCATAAGGGGAAGCAAAGCATTAAAAGTAATATATCAGTAAAGTTGTCCATGAGGGGGTTGCTTTCCTGAGTGCTCCCTCCAAGCTGCTAACCAATCACATGCAGGCACCAAATGGGTTACCAGGCTTTACTTGCTTCTTTTCTGGTACCAGCTACAAAACAGCAAGTCTAAACCATGGCATGTTCTCTCCCCCACCCGCCCAACAGGTTAACTTGTAGATTTATAGGGGCTGAGGGATGCTGGCAACTAGCCAGCCCCATCACATGCTCCCACTTTGGGAGACTAATTGTTACCACCTGCCTGAGGGGCGCCACCCAGCAGTACTTGCTCGCAGGATGACAAAAATAACATACACCAGTGCATTATTTTCAGAGAAATTGCTTGCAGAAATGTGCACATTAGTCAAAACCACAGACAGTAATGTGTTTATTGAGAGAAATTCACTCTAAAATGCTTAACATTTTTAATGGGGATTTTTGTTTTATTTTTTGCAAATTTCCTCAGAAATGTGAAGAATGGCGTCATTTCAGTTCCTTCAGGTATAACCTCCTGACCAAGTCAACAGAGAAGGCTAAATTGTTGGGCAATGCTTTTATTGGCACTAACCAAGCTTTCATGTTTTCTGGAACTCTCCACCAGACAAAATATAACACGAAGCAGTGGCTGAGGGTGACAAGAGAAAACGAACAAATAAACAGAACACCCCAAATTTGGTCAGCTTGTAAACTCAGTTCCAAAGTGAAAACTGGAGGCTGAATGAGTCCCTCCCAGGCTATGCACCTAGGATTCTGGGATAAAGAAGCAATGGCTGCCCCCCATCTCTAAGAAATTAAAGTCTTGCTTTTAGGCCAGATCTGTATTGGCCAGTTTATTAATATACACTATGTTAACATATATTGATTGACTATATATTAATATATATTAATGGAACACATGGAAATAATAGAAGAGGAAACTGCTATATCATTGTCTATGAGAAGACAACCAGGATTTGTGCTTGCCAGCCATTATGAAGGAGAAGCAATGTGTAGCATTTAAGGAGAAATCTGGAAACTTAGATGATGGTGGCATGAATATGGCTCACTCTACCCCACCTTTACAGAACAATATATATATCTATATTCTTTTTTAGACCACAGCTGCAGGCCCACTTGTTGCTTTGGTTTACATAACCTCAGCCTTCAACTGTGGGGTTTGGCACAACCGCTCAGTTTTTGCCACATAAGCTTGAAGTTAGGTATCCCGTGTCTCTTTTGTAGTGATAAGGAGAAAATCCAGAAGCCAGCAGACATTTAGCTTTAATCTTCTGCAGTTGCCACGGCTGCTCTTTTCTCAGGGCTAATAATATTTTTTTGTCACCAAGCAGCTATATTTCAGCTCTTAAAATGAGCCGAGGATGTTATGCAAGAGGGAGCACGTTTTTCCCAGGTGCTGGCGAGGCGCCGGCGCAATCGCAGGCTGCCTCTGCCTTTTGATTGACAGCACTGTTTTATCTGACGCAAGGAGTGTGTTTTCACTCAAGACAAGTGGAACAAAATCTAATTTGTCTGGAATGGACTCTACTGTGAAATGTTAAACTGACCTTTTCAAGAGAAATTTACTTGATAGTTCCAAGTGAAGCCCCGGCTTTAAGCTAAACCTGTCACCGAGACGTGATTAAATTCCCTTAAATGTACAGCAGTTGCACATATTATTAATGGAAATTGAAATTGGCCTAAATGGTAACCATAAATTTCAAAAGGTGGGTGGGAGGGAAGAATGATGTGAAGGTTAAGGTGCCTTAGACACCCTAGGATTCATCACAATGGATTGAAAACATTGTCTCAGTGCCATGGAACAGCACAGCCTGTCTTCCTTGAATTTACGTGGCCTTTCCCCCCTTTTCATTACTCTCTCCTTTTCCACAGATCCACCAAGGGGCCACATGCCAGTTCCATAGTTATGAGTACTAGTGAAGCAATCTGGCCATCTTCTGTACAAAACACTCCCCCCCCCATGTAATTAATCAGAGAGATTGTCTGTTGCATCAACATTCAATTTCTATACCTGGCTATGCACATTGAAACATATATTACATACACAAACCCTAATCAAGTGCGAAAGGTCTGTGTGTGCATATAAAATTAGAAACATGTATCTTAAAAAACCTCAGTAGCAGAAGCAGCCTAATCATTACTTGGTGCAGTAAAGATGAAAATTAAAGAGATTAATTCAACATGCATTTGCCTGGACACATTTGTTTATCTGTTACATTTGTATGCCACCCATATAATTGAGTTCTTTCAGCAGTTTACAGACCGCTGAAAACACTCCACTCCAGCTCCCCACTATGCAAAAAATTGTAAGAATACTAAAACCAGATAAAAATCAGGACAAATGCAGCAGCTAAAAACAATTTGAAACCAGTATAAACCCATCAAGAGGAATAACTTAGTGCAAAGCTCTAAAAGCATTAAAATGTCTATTATAATTGAAAGGCCTGGGAGAAAAATAGCATCTTTACACGGCACTTAAAAGAACATAGTGTGGTCATCAGATGAGCCTCTCTGTGGAATATAGTTCTTAAGTGTGATTGGGCATGCATGTATCTTGTGTTTTTATGAAGATTAATAGCTCATACGTAGGGTCAAGACGTTTGACTGCACTCTCTAGTTAAATGAGCAGGAACAAAACATTGCAATAGTCCCTTTTATTAAAGCATGTGAATACTGAAAACTCTATCGTAAATTATGACCAAATAGTAAATGGATCTTCTCGCATACCATTTATTTTTGCCATGGAATCTATGCCCGATTTTCCTTGTGCTCCATTATGTTATGACGGCCTAAAAATAAGACACCATTTGATCTGTTGCAGGCATTGAACTACAAAAATCGTTTTGGAAACATGGAACAGCTCATTTCAAAAACATCAGGCTATGTCTCCATGACACGCAAACACCAGTGTATCAATTCATTAATAGACTGCTTGAACACTTCACCTTGGCCGCAGCACACTGTTGTATGCTTGATACATAATGTGTGCTCTTGACCATTTTTCTTCAGCACATTTTTTCTTCAGGCCTCAGAAACTATATTAATCTTCTGCTGTATGCTTTCATTTCATTTCCTGTAAAAATACATCTTCCACTGCTGGAATTGACCTCAGGTTAGGTGTCAAGGGAACAAATTACCACTCCATATCCCAGGAGAAGCTATAAATAGACTGCTTTATAACCCAGTTGATCCCCTAGATATATCGTAATAAATATACTGCTAATGACACAAAGGGCTCAGATGCTTCTTAACTTAGTGTACTAAATTTTAGAGACACAGAAGATTCAGGGTAAGTTTTAATGCACTAATTTTAATGCATTGATTTTCATCTGTGCCTGGTAAGGGAAAGACAAGGTAGATATTTGACACCTATTCTCTGCTGTGGTATTTCCTCCAACCAGGAGGCCCACAGCTGCCTTACCAACCAGTCCTTGGGCCTAGTGGGGTTGTTCTGAATGCCAAGTCAATCCAGAACAAAATCTGACTCGTCTATGATTTATCAACCTGGTCCACACAAATGTTTGGGACTCCAGAGAGTAGCTCACATCTACTTGCAACGTTTCTTTATGTAACTGTGTATTTTAGTAATGTTTTCCTTAAGTTGCCTGCTGTTGCTTCAGTTTTTTTGTACACTGGTTAGAGATATTTCTAGTTATTAAGTGGTATAGAAATTTGATGCTTTTTGCTTTTGAATTATGGTGCTGGAGGAGACTCTTGAGAGTCCCATGGACTTCAAGAAGATCAAACCTATCCATTCTTAAGGAAATCAGCCATGAGTGCTCACTGGAAGGACAAATCCTGAAGCTGAGGCTCCAATACTTTGGCCACCTCATGAGAGGAGAAGACTCCCTGGAAAAGACCCTGATGTTGGGAAAGATGGAGGGCACAAGGAGAAGGGGACAACAGAGGACAAGATGGTTGGATAGTGTTCTCGAAGCTACCAGCATGAGTTTGACCAAACTGTGGGAGGCAGTGGAAGACAGAAGTGCCTGGCGTGCTCTGGTCCATGGGGTCACGAAGAGTCAGACATGACTAAACGACTAAACAACAACAACATAGAAATTTTAAAAACCACAATCAAGTCATTTTGCTCCTGCTTGGTGTTTTTTGCTGCTATGCCTCACCACTGGTGGAGGAACAGGGATGCAGGGGGAGCACACCGCCCCTGGTGGCATGATCCCAGTGGAGTGCCATTGCCGCTGCCCCCATGCACTGGGCACCACGCCTCTGTAGGTGGCACACCATGCCCCCAGGACACGTGCCACGCCCCCAGGACGCACACCAGCCATGCCCCCATCTGCTCTCCACCCTGCCCACTGGAGCTTGAAGCTCCGCTACTGTGCCTCACTAAGCTAAGACAAGCTTTGGCTTAGTATGTAGTCTGAACCAGGATTTGTTTTTAAGCTTTCTCCTCACTCACCACACATTCTAACCAAGAACGTTTTGGAAGCATGGAACATCTCATTTTGAAACTTATGGAATAAAGCCAGGTATTACACTCGAGTGCCCTGTGCGTTTGGTTTGATTCCTTAAGAACTGAAACCTATGAACTATTAAATAAATGTAATGGTTCTACAGTGGTTTATGATAGCAAGACGTGGGCAACTTACACCCACCAGGAGCAACTCCTCAGCGTCTTCCATATGTGCTACGTCAGGAAGATTTTGGGCATCACATGGCAGGACAGAATCTCGATCAAAGATGTGCTCTCTCAAGCCCACATTCCCACTATGTTTGCATTCCTGTCTTAGCAACATCTATGGTCATGTAGGCAGGATCTCCAAAGACATGGTCTACAGGGAGCTGGCTTCAGGCAGACTAACTCTGTGTTACAAAGATTTCTGCAAATGTGACATAAAGGCTGCCAACATGAACCCTGCCATGTGGAAATCTCTTGTGGATGACCACAACATCTGGAGAGTGAGGTCATGTGTGCATAGCAGTGACCACAGGAGGAATGACCTCTGGGAGCAGCGCAGAAAAAAGAAATGCCATGGTACACCTGCATAAGCACAACCAAATGCCTTCATCTGCCCCAGCTGCAACAAAACATCTCTCTCTCTTATCGGTCTCTCTGCAACCACAGCAGGCAGTGTAACTCTCTACTGGTTTATCCCCAAAGGTGCACTCTTCCATTGTCTCCCAAGACAGACAGATGCCAACCACGCTGTGTCAAGAATATTAGTGCAGATTAAAAAATCCCACATGCTTTACAAATTCTCTACCTGCAGGAGTTGGTATGATAACACCTGTGTCAACTGCCTTTGAAAGGCAAAATTCCTTTCAACTCTACTGAAACCTGTCAGAGGCAGTATGCTTCTGAGTACCAGTTGCTGGAAACTACAGGAGGGGAGAGTGTCTTGCTTGTGGGCTTCCCACAGGTGTCTGGTTAGCCTGGGAGAACAAGATTCTGTACTAGATGAGCCACTGACCTGATCAAGTAGCCTGCTCTTTGTAGTACCTGTTTTCTTCTAGTCCAAAGCACTGTGGTTTTCGGAAACCTCCTTCCATGTCAAACTTTTGCTATGTTTTTTCTAAGGCAAAGTTGTGATCTGTGTGGGTGATGGGGAAGATCATATCATGTCAGACCCCTTTGATAGATGGTGAGGGGTGAGGAGCCACCTGCTGTTTGCTCCCAAGTGCAAAACTCATTTGCCACCCACCAAGCCTGCATGATATTCTGGCTATTTACATCCATTGGAAATCTAATAGTTTGCTGATGATTCTATCATTTGGGGGAGCCAAATGTAGTTATTAATGTGATATATAGCAAAAGTTGGTGACAGAGGCAAAACAAGAAAATGAACTCCTTAATACCCAAGTGCTTAGGGAACGGGATTGAACAGATGAAGTCACTTTTCACATTCTAAGATAAGCCATATGGTTGTGACAAATGATTTTAAGCTGTACTTTTCTGGAAGGGTGGCATTTATGGGTTCCTAGAAACTTGTTTAATTTTCAGCTAAGGGAAGCAGTAAACAAACATAAAGCAGTAGCTGTGAAGAGACTCTTGTCATTATGCTTGGTGCTGACAGTAACTTGGAATTGGGGCATAACATGAGCTGCGTGTCCTCTGATAATCTTCAGCATGACCTTCATGAAGGCCCCCGTTGTAAAATTTTGCTGCCTTCCTAACGCAACCCCATGCCCATACCCATGCACTGTCTTGTACCCAAGTAAATTAGACTTCCTCCAGCCCACCCAACTGACAGGGAGAACAGTGCATGGGGAGGGTTAACCATGAGTGTGTTATCATGAGTAAGTGCATATAGGTGAGTAGGAGTAAGTGTATGTGTGAGAACGAGTGAATGTTTGTGTAAATGCCTCCACTAGCCCCACTCCACTAACTAACACAAAGCCAGTGGTCCCATCTCTCCGCCCCTGCATGTGGCTCTCAGTGGCTCATAGGCAGCTCACCCCTGTGGCATAAGAGTGAGTGGTTGAATGCTATTTTGGCCCTGGGTGAAGAAACTCACAATGAGGCTTTCCTGTCAGCATGAATACATGAGTTACATCAGTTTCTCATTCCTGAATCTACATTCCTGGTTGAGCTTCCAAGTGCTCAAAGTCATAGGTAGTGTTGGAAGAAGGGGATTGAGTATGAACCTCCATCAGCTGCAGCTTGTTCAGTAGCACCCTCCTCTTTAGAGTACCTCTGAAGAGAAAGACAACCCTTAGCATAAGAATGTAGGATGAGTTTTTCTGGATGAGACTAAAGGCCCACCCAGCCCAGCTTTCTGTTCTCACAGGGGCCAATCAGATGCCTATGGGAAGCCTGCAAGCAGGACCTGAACATATTTAACTTAGCTCCATCAAAATCAGTAGGACTTCTGAGAAAACATGTATAGGGTTGCTGCCAGACCGCACTCTGTTTGCAGAAGGCATTCACACACATTCTGTAAGTTTAGGTTTGTACATGTAAAGCGGATTAAAGTGCTCTGGCTCCCTAGCACAACAAATCCACTTTACAAAACCACAGGCTTTTTGCAGCTAGAAAAGTGACAGGAAAATACAGTAAAAGGGTGGGATGAACAAATGACCAATGGGAAGATTTGTAAACACTCCACAATCAAATCAGGATTGCCATATAACCACCCCATTAAAAAAGCAACAACTGAATGAATGCTGAATATGGGTCTGACATAGCCCAATACCATGTAAGTTGCATGCAACCAAATCAGAATAAATACTGAATAAACAGGTCATTTGGAGAAGCTCTAGGATGTGAGCACTGATGTGAAATACACTGTTCTTTCTCTTTCAGAATTCTGATATGGAACCAACCTTCCTACCACTCACTCAAGGGCGTTTTTAAAAATTTAACTATAGACCATATTTTTGGACAAATTCTCCCTAGGCGGTAACTTAAAATGTCGCTCATCTTGACTTAAAATGTACTACTGCAAGATATTTTCACGTGGCGAGAGGGAGCCACAGAGTCACCCTCCCACCCAGGCCACTTTTGCTTCCCTGGACAAGCCTGGGGTGCAGCAAGGCAGTGCCATGATCAGGGCAACCTACTCGCCTCCAGTTGAGATGAACAACAGTGACACCGCTGCTGGGAGGGCAGCTCCACAACTCTGTCCATACACACATGCTACTATGTACTGGACTTTGTAGGGGAAACCATCTACAGTGGTACCTCAGGTTACAAACACTTTGGGTTACAGACTCCGCTAACCTGGAAGTAGTACCTCGGGTTAAGAACTTTACCTCAGGGTGAGAACAGAAATCGTGCGCCGGTGGCGCAGCATCAACGGGAGGCCCCATTAGCTAAAGTGATACCTCAGGTTAAGAACAGTTTCAGGTTAAGCACGGACCTCCGGAATGAATTAAGTACGTAACCAGAGGTACCACTGTACTTTTGGCCTCTGCAGTGATTCATAGGGTCAAATGTATAGGCTGATTTTATTTTTTAGAGACAGAAAAAGTCAACCTACAATTCTGAAATAGCCGCAGAAGGAGCAAATGAGCTCTTGCTTTAGAGCTGGTATTGTTAGAGTAGCTTCAGGTGACTGCTTTGTGCACCGTAAGGTATCCTTGTTTGCCTCCCTCGTATCAGCAACAGAAAGCTCTTTTTAAATCATGGGTGCAACGTGTGTTTTGATCTGCACATGTAACATTCTGAACAGTATTCAATAATCCATCCTCATATTGGTTTCAGTTTTTGAAACCAAAACTGGTTTCATGGTGAGGTCAGGGAGGAAACGGTCTATAATCCAGTCTCTCTTTACAATACTAATTACCAGGGTTGTAGCTGTTGTAAGGCCATCGAACAGAACAGCACCCTTGAACTGGTCTTTTTGAACGTTCTGAAAAGAAGTTTTCTGAAGTCTTTGAGCCAGCCTGTCTTTGAAGTGAATGTTCCATATGTTAAGACAGGTGGTACATAGCATCTGAATGAATGTAAAGGGAAATGTCCAAGATATAAATGTAGAAAAAGCCAGTTAATGATCAAAACACTACTGGCTGCAAAAGACCTTGGAAAATTAGACATGCATCATAGCTAGAGATGTCACTATGTTTGTCTCCTTGGCCTAGAATATGAACCTGTGTAACTATTAAAGCCACCACAAACACGAGAAAAGCAATATAGCTTTAGAGCAGCCTTCCCCGACCTGATAGTTTTCAGATGTATTACACTACAATGCCCATCAGCCCCATTAAGCATCCCCGTTAAGAGAGAGGTGTAATGGGTATTGTAGTTCAGACTACAGCAACTTGGCAGTCAGCAAGCTGGAGACTGCTGCTCAAGAGTTATTCTCTCTCTTGGACATCATTTTAAGTGAGAGAATAACTTAATTCCTCTCTCTCAACCACTTTAGTTTGTTCATTTGGCATTCTACTTGTTTGTCAGTCTGCCTTTTTTTTTTTTTTACATGGTGCTAAGGTATCAGACTAGAGAACAGTACCTTTGTTTAAAAACTGAAATAGCTTAAAAAGTTAAATGTAATTAAATAGACATTTGGCGTTTCTCTGTGGAGGGGGGTTGTAAAAAAAATTAATCAGCTGAGCATGATCATTTCTTATGACTGATATGTATTGCAAATACACAGTGAGGGGGAAAATATATCAGAATAAAATCTGGTATAAACGTTTAGGAACATAGGAAGCTGCCTTTTACAGAGTCAGGCTATTGGTCCATCTAGCTCAGAACTGTCTGCACTCATCTAGGGTTTGATGATCTCTCCCAGCCTACTCTGAGATGCTAGGTATTGAACCTGGAACCTTATGCAGGATGCGCTACCACTGATCTACAGCACAATGCTACATTTTAACTTCAAAAACCAATTTGATTCCCAGTACATTTTCAAAGGGGGTGGGATATAAAAGGCAAGACAGTGCAATAGCTTTCTTGAAGACTGACAGAAGCTTTCTATGTATGTTCAGAATAACATAATGTGTTTCAACACTGAGCTTTCTACTCAACTGCCTCCCACACCTGTTTTTAAGGTGGTCAATAAAAAAATAGGGTGGAAGAATTTAAAATATATTGCCGTGCCATTCATATTGGAATGAAAGTTGTTCAGGATAAAAATAAAAAATTTCATGATGAAACCTATCCCAGTTGTTGCAGACATTTTAAAGATCTAGGAAACAAACAAACAAAAAAATGTGGACTCCGCTTGACCAGTAATAAATTGTTAATTTTCATGCACAAGAGGCAACTCACTAGAGCTTGTTTTTTTAGTTGCTTCACTGCCTGTGGAAAGTCAGTGTTGCACATGTAGGTGCTTAGTTCTTTATTCACGGAACACCAATTCTTCTGTTTAATCACTTGGGCCCTGTGGCTGAAGCCTGATCTTCCCCAATGCCTGATCTTCCCCAATGCAAGTCTTGCCAACTAACTCTTCTCTCCTGCTGGGTGTCAGGTGATAAACTGACTGGATGTTGCTGCTTTCTTGTTTCCAAATATTTCTGTCCAAAAGGGGAACAAGACAATTGTTGAATAGAACAAGACAATTGTTGGGAGCTGAGAACAGAGGCAAATTGAGGGGAGTGCAACTGTTTTGGTCACACTGGGCACGGAGCTTCAGGGGCACTGCAGGGGACGCCACAACTATCCTTTAGAATGAAGCACAAGAATTATGGGGAGCAGCTCAAATTGATGACCCCAAGGTCTACCACTGCTCCCAATCTTGATGCACACAAGTCATTACCAATGATACCTGGCAGTCAAAACAAGCTGCTAACAACCAGGTCCTGAGCTCAGAAATTCCCTGTGCACACACAAGTTCTGAGTTCATCATTCTGAATGATTGCTTATGAAATCTGGGTGCTCCAGTCATGTCTCTTATTTGCTCTCCCCCTCTCCCCGTGGTACAGGTAGTTCACACATCACACCTGTTCACAGGTGCAACCATGAAGTCAACAATATCCTGCAGCCATGGACATTTTCTGTCTGTGTCATCCATGTATCCTTAATACAAGTACATTTTTCTGCATTTGAATTAGACACCTGTTATTTGGGAGGTCTCAGGGAAATGCAAGAACAGAATTTCAAATGTGCAAGAGCTCAAGTAAAACAAGTCACACGTTTCTGATCAGGGAAATTTTAAAAAAATGGCATTAAGCAATATAGTGAAATGTTGCATTGCAGCCGGCAGCCTCAAACATTCCTGTGTACAATGCTTAAGAAACAGGTGACAATTTCCTTAGGGTTCATGTATTCAGTGGATGCAGATTGCCTATTATCATTCTGAAATACTGCGAGGAGCAAATTGAGATATTGTCCTGACAGTGGGCGGACTAATGGAATCTGGTGACTTTAAATAAAGTGTGCAAGTTATTTTGTTATAATACCATAATAGAAATGTCATATGTCTGACAGAAGAAAAAAGGAGGAGAGAGTGTGAGAGAGCAACTGTCAATGAATAATAATGAAGTTATTTAAATGCCAAGATCTTTGGGAGGGGAAAAAACATGGTACAAAATAAAAATTATTCCGGGTATGTATAACAAGGTTTGAGCTAAATTTATCAGGCAGGAGCTGGGTGGGTGGAGAGCAAGGTTAGCGCTGGTATAGTTAGATAAACCATAAGGGATGGGAAGATCAGGAAGTCATTATTCTCCTTGTTTTATTTCCCCTTGGAAACACTCCCGAAATAATGTTGAATCACAGGTATAAATGTTAAATTTGTGGTTTAAATTTATCCCTCTCTCATTATTAGATTTGTAATTTGCTCTATGCACACCAGTTTTAAATGAAACAGATGGATTTTATGTCCCTCAATAGGCCAATGATAAACACAAAAATCATAAATGAGCCTAAGGAACAAAATGAGGAGACCTGCAAAATGCAGGGTTTAAAATTATTGCTCTTAAGATCCACAGCCCAATCCTGTGCCTGTCCAGAATCAAATTCCTCATGGTCCAATTAACTGTGTAGCAGCATTCTCCAACATGGTGCTTGCAGGCATAGCACCCAAAACATACCATGGCACCCATGTAACACCAATTCTTGCCTGGACGCATTGTCTGCCATTTTATTTCTGAGCCGAAATCAAGTCACAGTGTGTATGAGTCCAGGTGTGTGATTATTAGCAAGTTTTATTAGCTATTATTAAAAGCATAATGTGTGCAGGTGTGTGCCTTTTAGGTATTTAGGATAAAAATATTGAAATTATTGAAATCCATAGAAGCATTCCTGATCTTATGACTGCTGATGAGTTCTTGTTAAAAATATCTCTCTGAAACACTTCTAACAGCCCAATGCCCATTCTAACTATAGCAAAGATGCACTAAATAAGTATTTGGCTATTAATAATTAATTGATTAATTAAATTTATATCCCACCCTTTGCCTCAAAGGTACCCAGGGTAGCAAACACAGAAAAAAGTAAAACAATACAATTAAAAATAAAATAAAAATTACAATTTAAACATTTAAAAACAATAAAAAATTATAAAGACTTTTAATACTGTTGCATTGAAAATTCATTGGGGTGGGGATAGCTGACAATTCTGAACCAGGTTCTTAGTTGATCTGATGACCTTGGAACTTTTCTAAATGTCTGATTTTTTTGCTGACAATTATTTCTGAATTTAATGTATGCCACTGTTCACTCAGATGTATGCCAGATAGCTAGCATCTGTGTCTAGACGCTTTCAATATGTGAGTTTGTCCCACTGCTTAATTTCTAAAAAGAAGTGGTAATAGGATTCAGGGGTGTCTAGATGCCATGTTCTCATCCCAGGAAACATTTCTCTCTCAAATGTGTGCAAATTGGTGTTTTTAATTAGGGATCTCTTAACTTTGGACACAATTTCAGCATCCAAATGGCTATGTAGCCCCCAAATAGGCAGAATATAAATACTGTAAATAGTTCCAAATCCAATGTATTATGGAAGGTGAAACCAAGGCCTTTTAATAATTCTACATGCCCAGTGCATTTTGAGGGAGAATCCTCCTTATTGGCACCTATAAGGTATACAGTATTAAACTATGCAGGTTTCTGTCGGGGGGGGGCATGCTTTAATTCAGATACCCACACTCCATCTTCATATTTAAATATACACAGCAAAATGAATCAAATCATGGGTGTCAGTCATTTGGCACTTAGCAAGATATCTATTGTCTTGGTTAGCCAACTCTGTAATAATCATAGTCTTATGAACCATCACTGAATAGACAGCGAAATGACCTGCAAAAATAGAACAATGAAGTAGTTGCTAAGCTGTCATGATATCATTTTCTTTTTCCAATATGAGCAAGCGTTTTCTTTACTGAGCAAACATCTTGAATTGTAGCACTTGGCTTGAGTGGAATAAATCCGCTACGCTATCTCAACATGATCTTAAGGCTGAGATTGGTATCTGGCAAAGAAGTAACTCAGTCTCTTGTTGTCATGACACTTGGCATTTACGACAAACATTACCACCACCTCTTAGAACTAGATTAACATTTCTTATTGTAGGCATTTATGTTGGAATGGCATCGGGAGGATGCAATTTTAATTTTTCCTAATCCAATTTAAATGCAAATGTTAACCACTCACATGATGGCATGTGTACATAATTAAGTGTCATTATATACTACACGAATCACTCAGAAAGCTCCAGAGAGCTATTTTGCTGCATGTCTAAACTTGGAAACCAGCCAAACAGTTTACATCTTAGTTTTGCTTTGGTGTTTATGCTTACTAAAGTTTTCTTAAATTACAGGTCAACAGATTATGGGACAACATATGAAAAACTGAATGACAAAGTGGGTCTGAAGACCATTCTTAGCTACCTCTATGTCTGCCCAACTAATAAGCGCAAGGTAAGTGACAACATATGATTGGTTTAACCCTGACAGAAAATTTACATTGATTGTTAGTTAATATTTACATAGTGTTACCAATGTTCCTGAATAACAAACAAACAAAAACAAGTCGTTTACAATTTAGATGGTCTTGTACCTTCTTTTTAATGTTCATTGCATCCTGGTTCTCATGCTGCTTTTTGACGAATGGCAATCTTTCATAATACTATATAGCCCTTTTTAATTATTCAGTGAATGCATGGATAGGGAGAATATTATCTCTTCCCTTATCTTCACTCCCATCTCCTTGTATTACCTGTCCATGTATTCAAGTGAAGGTGAGAACAGAGACCTACAGGTGTATAACATATGCACATTCGGGAACCATGCAAATGGCCAGGTCCCTGATCATAAATATGAAATATTCATATGTACGTGTGTCTGCACCTGCATAGAGCTCTTTGCGCAAAAGCAGATGAGCATGTGGGTGGCAGGGGAAGAAAGCAGCATTGCAATCCTGCTCCGTACACGTTTAGTGTATGAGTGGAAAAGATGTAGACATGGCCATGCTTTCTTCCAGCCTGAAGCTTTCGTCTTGGTGTTCTACTGAAATGGCATGAGAAACATCCTAGTGAGACTATAGGATGGGAATTGATTCTATACATCCAGCCAATGAGGAGCTGCATAGGGAACCTCTGAACTGTCCTTTTTGACATCATTAACCCAATCCCCAGCCTCACTTTCTGCAATATAGCCTTTGATGTTTTCCATTTGACTCCACTGAAGTGTTTTAATCCTTTGCTTGCTTTATACTGCAATATTGTGGGGTTGTTTGGTTAAAACATTTTGGTTAAAACATGTTTTAAAAAAACCAGGGCTAGTCACAAACCGTATACTACATACTGAATAAATTTAAGAAGTAGCTGGATGCAGGAGAATGAAGAGCTACAAGATGCTTGATGAAATATATCCCTGGAAAACAAGGAATTTTGCAATGTTATTATGACCTTTGCATGTGACACATTATTAACCAATTAAAAGTTATCTAGAAACATTGCCAAAAATGTGTTCTTTCTAAACAAAACAAAACAAAAACCTGCAACATTTCAGATATACAAAACTGTTATTGTATTCAGATTCACATGTCTCGTATTCTTTAACAGTGTTGAATACAATAAATTTGGGAATAAGTTTGATTCACCCATACTGAAAATGCACAAGATAAATAGTATGAAGCCTGAAGTTATTTTGTTTCTTCTTGAATTAGGATGAACTCATTGTTGGGAAAGGGAAACGGCTCATTAAGATGTTAGAGCCTCATCTATAGAGGCCAGATTGTATTTAAAGTTGTTTGCCTTTTAAGTACTCCCAATAGTGAGCTGAAAAGGATTTGACAAAATCCTGCAGAGAAAATGCATCCCAAAGCCCGGAAGGTTTTAATCATACGAGCACCCCACTGAGCAACAATTTATGAAGGATTTGTAATACGGGAAATGCTCACAAAAGAGGGATAGTTATTGTTGTTGTTTTCTCCTCGTGTACATATGAACAGCTAATCTTGCTTAGGACAGACAAGAAGTTTTAAGAACACTGAAAATAATTTGGGAAAGGCTTCACTTCCAGGGCCAGCCTTACCATTTGCTGGGAGCAGCTGTTGGAGGACAAAGGTTGTGTGCCTGTCTTGACTTCTCAACCCATGTGAGGAAAGGAGACCTGTCCAAACAAGAGTTTGCCCCTCTAGTTTGCCTTTCCCTTCCTGTGAACCCCACCAGCTGAAAGACCTCCTTTCCCCCTAGCTGCCTCCACCTTGGTTAGTTACTGGATCACCTCAAGAACATCTTTAGTCCATGTGTTGGTTTGGCTTTTAAGCATGGGGTGGGCAACTACAGACAAGAGACCACAAAGCTTTATAAAAGGGGGAGGGGGTTAATCTTGAAAAGGTTTCAATATATTAATAGTTACATGCACACAAACCAAGAGGACAAAAAGATATTGAAAATAAATGAGGATAAATGCAGCCAGCTATTAATATCTCAACAGTTTCTACTAGCTAAAATTCCTTTTAGCAAAATTCTTTCAGTCAGAATTCTTAGGATCTTATGTCAGGCCACTCTCCTTCCTCCTGCACCAAGATTGATCTTCCAAGAACCTCAGATCCTTCATCTCCACAAGTAGCTCATATACCCCCAAGCTACTCCCCGCCCCCCCATAACCCAATCCACAAACCAACCAATATCAAAAAGTATGCTTTTGCGTTTTACAGACCAGACTACTAGGAATTCACACTTTGCCTCATTATTTTCTAACACCTCCTGATAGGATTATATGCCTGCCAAGGTTGACTCTAAGAGGCAAACAACCCCCATAATTCCCAAACTAAATTATATACAAGATTGTTATGTAAACTGTTATGCCAACGAGCCAGGTATGCTCAGGTGCCGTGGAGGAAACTATCATATTGTCACTGTTGAGGTAGGATACACCTGCCAGTCTAGTCAGCTTCTTTCTGTGGAAGAGGGAGATATTTTTCCCTTTGCCTCAGGCAGCAAAATGTTTTGGGCTGGCACACAAAAACATTATTTATTATTTACACTCACGTACAACCTGTTTATTGATAGCAAACTCATTGTGGACCCAGGCATAGAGACCCTTCAGCCAGTGGGGCCCAAAGAGAGGGCAATAAAGACAGATACCTAGAAGAGGGTAGAACGGGGGCAGGGCAGGGGTGGGGCGGGGTGGAACAGTGGCATAATAGGGCATAATGAGGTGGCGCAGACTTACATGCACACCACAGACACACACAAGGGCCAGGAACGGAACCCCCAAGCAAAATGGTTGACGTCTGTATATGCATTTATTGTTCTTTGACTGGCATAAATTTAAAGTTTTAAATTTATTTCAAAACTTTGAATGAATTATATGGAAATGTCACACAGCCTAAGAGCTAAACAATACACTAGAACCAACAGCATTCAATAAATTAAATAAAGAAGAATGACTTGAACAGGAAGTGTTAGAAATTTTATTTTTAAATAATCAACTTTAGGAAGCAGGTATAGATTGCCAAAAGTACTGGTGTTTTGTTTTGATTGCTCCAGTGGAATGGATTCTAGTGTTGAATGAATAGTTCTTGCTTGTGTCTTTAAGTCAGTGGTTCCAAAATAGGGATCTGGGGACCGCTGGGGGTCTGCAGAACATATCCAGGGGCTCCTTGGGACGATCCACTGCCAGGGTCTCACTTCTCTTGTTAATTGCAGAGTGAAAGCCTTACACATATCATCCAGCCTCTGCTCACGACTAGTGTCTGCTTGCTGGCAGAGGAAAAACTTGTGAACGAGTTGCTGGATTGCAAGTGAGCTGGGATTGGGCGCAAACCTCTGACACAGTTTTTTAAGGTGCTTACAATTGGAGGGGAGAGGGGTGAGACAGTGCAAACAGCTCTATGTGGGCATCTGGAAAGATAATGAGCAAGCATGCCTGGAGTATACCCAAGAGATTGTCCTATCTCTGACTCACCAGCTTTGGGAGTGGGAGATGGCTCCACATGGCCCTTAAGCAGCTGTCAAGCAGGAAATGGAGGAGGCAGGTTTATGCCCAGATGCAAATTGATTCCCCACTTTGGACATTCCTTGTCTGACAGTGCCATGACACATGGGAATCATCACAAAAAAGAGGCAATTGTGACTGAAGCTCTTGGCCAAACAGATCCCAAAGGGATTGGCACACCCAGCCATCATTGCCATGCTCTGAATCTGAGGTGGGCATCAAAGAGCACCCAGGGGAATCTAAGCAGCTCTGATGCAGCAGTGGGATTAAGCCAGGAAAATGCTAGGAGCCAGGGTGGCATCCCAGCTTGCATGGCACTGAGCCGTAGAAACCTCACCACCCAGCTCCCAGTTGTGTGGAAAGGGAACCCCCCCAGTCAGGGGTGTATTCATAGTAGGGCAAACTGGCACTTGTTGCCACCTCAAATTTCTTGCCACTTCAAACTGCAACAGTTGCCCTCTTGTAAATGTGTCTCTGAATGCAAGGTACATTAACTACAGCTCAAAACTAAGTATAGTTTCTTGTTAGAGTCCAACAAAAATTAATAGACCTTATTTATTAGAGTAGTAGTCTTATTGAAAGCCACAGGCCTGAACTGATTTTCATCTGAATTTTGTAATTTGTTTGGTTTATGCTAATTTGTTGTGGGTACTTTAATATGTTTTAATGTAACAGCTGGATGACAAAACTGTCAGATCTCTTGTCAGTTTTACAGTATTCCGACACTGTGATTCTAATATTTATTTGACCAGCATTCCCTAAGTAATATGTTGTATATAAATGCACATTGACATATTTTGAAAAGTGTCTGCTGTGGTCTGTGAATGCCAGTTTTCTCTTTAATGTTTTTATATTCCACCTTTGGTCTCTCTCTTTCTCTCCCTCCACCCCTAAAATAAGCACAGGTTGTGTTTTTTTAAACAAGATATTCCAGGCAATAAATGAATCTGTAGTTCCCGGAGGGTTTTATGAGACATAAAGAAGAAAACATTATTTACCATTTAAGCTGCTGATCAGTCACTATTGGGGTTTTATTTGGGTAAATTACAACATCTTCTTTTGGATCAATCTATAATAATAGAAAACAATAATCTAATAATACTGAGGGGTATAAACCTTGGAGATATAAAAGCCACAGAAAACATGTTTACAGGCAAATAACTCTCATCTTGTTGAAATACGGTGCCACCTGGCCCTGTGATTTATGACAGTGGAGAATGGGGGAGGGGAGAGGGAAACCTTAGTTCTGCCAAAAAAAAATTCTGCCTGCATGGTTATTTGTCAACAAGTATCTGGAATCCCAAATGTCCAATACATTTCTTATCTGGTCCAGTCTTCTTCTAATGGACTGTTGTAAAGAGAGGGGAGAAAACGTATAGTTAGCACATGGAAGGAGTTTGAAATTTGAAGGGAAATGTAGCTGAGTTTTTTCTGTATGGGTTTTAGAGGAATTGTGGGGAAGATTTTTCAGACCAATGGCCACTTTCTCTCATGGGCAGCCATCCAGGGGCCACAATCCAATAAAAACATAGGGAAACATCCATCCAATTGTTAGAGGCATTGTCATATTTCAAGGGCACATTCCAGCCAAGCAAATATACTTGAGGAGTGTGTAGAGCAGGGTTGCTATGAACATAGCCAAGGGATGCAGGTGTGGTCAAGGAAGAGTCCAACAGGCCATTTGGGGTGGCTTTTGACTCTAGACTTGGGATTTACCACCCCGTTTTAAAGTAACTGAGGCTGCAATCGAAAAAGAAAGAAGAAAAGTTACTAGGTAGTAATACATCACTTGATACAGTGAACCTTCCTTCTGAAAAGGCATACATAGGATTACACAGAAAGTTCTCAAAAAAGAATTCTTGATTTTTATTTTTATAAGAAACACTTTTTATTATTCTATATGGGCCTTAACGTCAAAGGTCTCCAAGTATTTGATTTTTAAAACTACATGGGATGAGTAAAAATCCTGACTGATATGAAAATGCAAGCGAAAAAAAGAGACTTATGGTTGGTTGGGGGAAATATTTTTTCTGGAATCACCGAGCTGCTGGCTAATTTAGATGCTGTGTCCTCATAAATTGCACACTGTGTTCTTTCCAAGGAACCAGTACATTTGTTCTTTGTACATTTCAACACCATTGTATCTTTGCATCTCCAGTTAATTAATAAAACTCCAGTTGATAATATCTGCCAGCACTTTCATACTATTAATAGCACAATGTCTTCTCATCAGATATTGATTATTTCCTGTGGGCCTGGGTTTTGTTTTCTCTTGTCCTGCACTCCTGCATTAAATTTTGCTTTTATATCTTCTAAACCTTTCATTTTTAATTGCTGTGCTGCGGAATGTGCAAAATGAATGGGTTGCAGATGCCTTAATCCTTCAATATTTTCCTTTTTATGCACAGAAGGGATGATTAATATGTCTAGTATTGCTCTGCGTGTTTCCAAGACAAGGTGCTATGGGCTATGGGTTACAGAGTTTAGTAGGAAAGGTGTTGCTTGATTTCAAAGCAGCAGAAACAAATAGAATATTTATCCTTATGTAAAGCTACCTAACTTTCAAAAATAGGAGATGGAGAGAAGCAAAGCACAACTGCACATTTTGCTTTGATTTAGCACTGAGCTAAACTTGTGTGTCCAATTAATGACAGTTTACTCACCCTAGGTGATAGGTGCAAGGATATGTTGTTGAACCCTCAGATTAAAGTCTAGTCCTTGGTGTTGAGCTCAGATATAGCTTTGGTTCTTCTTCATTCTAAGGGAAAAAGATCAATTTGAAAGTCATCAGCTCCTACAGTGGGTTTGTGGGTTTAATGCTGGTGAAGGATTTCTTTTACTAATAGACAGAGAGAATGAGACTGTATGAAACATGATTGATATGGTGGTGGATGCACGAAAACAAGACGGCTGATTGTGATAGCTGAGAAGGTTACACAGACAGGTCATAAAGCCTGATTCTACAGTGGTCTAGCAAATGCTTTGCAGACAATGCAATTATGGTATAAAGATGTATAAGATTAGCTGTTTTGTGCTCTGAGTTTTCAACACAGTATGGAGGGAAATCCTCAAAACAAAGGTTTAAATTATGATGTACCTCTCAAAGAAAATGTTGTAGTCTTCTAGGTCAAATTTGCTTCATCTGAAATTCCCTCTCCAGCTGTGGCTATCTCTGCTGATTCACCTGAAAGAAAAGAAGTTACTAAGGTTTACCCTAATATGCACATATAGCTTAGTTTTGAGACCAATGAGATCCCCCCCCCGAAGTTACATTAAAAAAAAAATCTACACAAACATACTTGTGTACTGTAAACACAGAAAGTCTTACAAAAGGTAAAATAGTGGATGGGAGGAGGAGGAGGAGGAGGAGGAGAAGTTTACTTCTGGGGAAGTTTTGGGTAGTTTCTCCAAGAGCTACTGATAATGTAAGAATGTAATGTAATAATACTTCAAAAGCCAGATAAGGTGTCTGGTTTTTATTACTTTTAGACATACTTTTTAAAATAAATAAATCCATTCTTTTAATGTAGAGATCTGAATATTGTTTCTTCTATAGTAAGTCCAAAAAAGACTGCTTCAACCTATATAACTGTGAGACATCAAATTTATGTACCAGATTTCTACTCCTGTTTTTCTTTTTTCATATTAAGTATCTTTTTTTCCTTTGGTTTTAACAAAGCTGCCTGGGTGTTTTATTGATGCTGCTGGATCCCTAAAGTTGAAAATATTTATAAATATGAGTGCAGTATTAAGACTTCAATATATTTTATTTTATGATGGATGACATTGCATAGCTTAAACCGTTGAAGCAATATTCTTTGGCTGGTTGAAACTCTCTGCATTGGCTGAGACTTATAACCTTGGATGCTGTTCCAGAAACAAATGCAGTCGATAAAGCAAGGAGAGTTTCATCAAATTGTACAAAAGACAGTTTATGCCTTTACTTTTTCTCCCTACCCACACAACAACAACCACAATCCAAGAATCATGATCTAATTTCTATAGCAATTAAGACAGAGATATCTAATTGAAAGTCAGTAGCATTGTTGAATATTGAACTTTTTAAATGCTGTGTACAGTACAGAATAGCATCAGGGTTGGGGTTTTTTTTCTATAGTTGAGCTATATTTTTATCATCTTTATTTTCACAAAAGTTTCCTGCCTGTGTCAAATTGTCTGACTCCTTTCTCGGCCCTATTGAGATTCTTTAGATTAGCTCTAGCATTCTGTAAGAAAGAGTTCTTAATTCAGTAGTACAGTAAAGTTCTCCTGATAAACAGAACTTCTCAAGAACACTTATATGCACAAAACACTTTTTCTATGACTGAACTGATACCTCTCTCTAAAGGTAGCACAGCAGAGAGAGGGCTAGTCTAGTACTTCCCCTCCTAGTGTACTGTCTTCTACTTACAGATAGTTTTCATTACATGACATTTCCCCACCTGCAGTCTGCAGTGACCAATTTCTTCCATTTCATAGCTACTGCCTCATTCTGCTAATTTTTCAGTATCATCTGTTGAAGGACATAATAAGTGATCAAATCTTCATGATGAAAGAGCACCATAAATAGAGCATGGAACAGCTGTTGTTCTCCTCTGAGGGAATGTCAGGATGAGTTTTACTGGTGTAGCATGAATATTAAGAAGAAAACCCCATGTAAGTCTAAGGTAACAAATGAAAATAGTGTTATCTTCTTCGCTGCCGATCTGAACAGAGCTACCAAGAATGACCTATTTGCTCATATGGCCTTGGGCATGAGCTTTGGGACCAGGGACACGTGAGATCAAAATTTCAAATAATTAGCATCTTATATCTATTTTATGACTCTTATTGGTTAAATGTGCTCAGTCTCGTTTCACATTGCACAGCTTTCTCAAATTATCCCTAGTTAAGGTGTTGTTTAAATAACCACAGCAATATTTTCCCCTGCTGCTGAATCTCTGCTGTCATTCCTTGGTATGAGGCCTTTCCCTTTCCTCTCATTTTAAGAATATTACTGACATTTACAAATTCCTACAGGATGATTCAGTCAATTACTACCAAAGACACCCATTGTTCCCAGCAAACTGACCTTTACTCTTAGGCCCCAATTAAAATCTATTTCACTTTCCTCCATAGAGGAAGCTATAATTGGAATCTTGGACCTTTGCCAGGAATAACTATTCCACCCACCCACCCCCTTTTATTTTTGAAAATGCAATATTGAGGACAAAATGTAAATTAATTTGGAGGGGAGCTGATGTAGTGTTTAATGAAGATTTTTAATTACACACACAAAAAATTGCCTGTCAGCACAAATAAGTGCGGGGAGACAGAGGAAATAATTTTCTGAGTGTGCATGGTGATATGGCTTATTTTCCTTCACTTTCTCTACTTTACACTATGATGTCCCAATTATTCCACAGCTGGCATTTGTTGATAATTGGAGGGTAGAATCTGTTGCTAGCTTTGCAATACCTGCTTTCCTTGTCTCACTGATTCAATAATTAAAATATCCCAGAACTGTTCAAATGTTATTTTCACAGGCTAGTGTGCCTGTAATTTTTTTTTTAAGGCCCTGGAACTGGTGCCCTTTCAATGCCAGATTGAACCCTGTGGAGGCCCCTGGACATATTCCCCCCCCCACTGTAAATTATCTCCTAATATGTTTTTGAACACCCTACACACTAACTCACAGAAAGCTTCGTATCTGGAGGTTTCTCATGTGCGCACTCTCTAACATTGAACTAAGAAAGCTTGATTGTAATTTCCTTTGAAGATCAATATTATTTTGATCCATTGTCGCGGGGCCCCTAAAAGACCTGGCTCACTTAGTCCTTCTGATTGAGGCACAATAATATTGTTATATTATTAAGCTGGAAGCCAGAACCTTTTAATTCCTGAATCTAGCAAGTTTTAGAATTTAATCAAAGTTTCTGTTTCCTGGAATAGCCCGGCTAGCCTCCTGGTGAGGTGAAAGCCTGACTGATGAGCCATTAATGGCAAATGGGTGGGGGGCCCCTCCCTCAACAAACAAAGCCAGAGTTGCGAGTAGAGTTGCAGTGATGTGACCTATAAGTAAAGCAGAAAGAGAGAGAGAGAGAGAGAGAGAGAGAGAGAGAATCAAAGCAATGTTTGAGAAGAATGCTTGATTTCTGTTTGAATCTAAGGCTGTGGCTATGGGTAAAACAAGACCCTCTTGGGGTGTTGATGCTGTGAACCCCTTCATCACAGGCTCCGGTAGTGTATTTGTATAAATAGGCCATATCTCATAAAGACACCACAATTTCCACTGTGCCTCATTCCAAAAGGAAACACAAGCCCTGGATAAGTGCCTGAAACCCCTGGAATCTTGCACCGCTCAGAGATTGGGTTGGCACGCAAGAATATCATTGCCCACCATCAGGGCCGTCTTTAGCAGATGTGGCGCCGGGGTGCAAATATCTGCCCAGTGCTCCCAAATTACCATAGATTGGGGGGGGGGAGCTGCACACTGCCAGCCATGGGGGGGGGGAACTCTCCCCCATGCCGCTGCAGGAGAGCAATCCCCGCAGAGGCTTGGGAGGCAAGCTGCATGCCTGCCAGCCGTATGGTTGAAGGGGCACAGCTTGCGGGCATGCAGGGAAAGGGGAAGCCGCTGGCAAAGCTGCACAGCTCCCCCACTCTCTGGGGTGTCCCTAAGAGGCCGGCGCCCTGGAGCAACGCACCACTAAGCCCTATGGGAAAGACGGCTCTGCCCACCATACTGAATGCCTCAAATGCCTGATGCACATCCCTTTAAATTCTCCCTTGTTTTGATTTTGATCACATTCGTGACTTTTGTTTTATTTGTCTTGTCTGATCTTCATTTGTCAGACATGCCTTTTGAGCAGGCTTTGATATTTGAACAGACATAAATTTGAACTACTGAAATCCAAATGCCAGCTGCAAAATGTGCATACTTGAAATATGAAAGCTTATAATATATTGACACTTCCATTTGAAATGCATGTTTCATAACAGAGAGTTTTGTTCTTTTTTAAGAAACAAAAAAAATTAACCTTTTGAATGCAGGAAGTACCTAAAATTACAAAAAGTGGCAAGATTTACCGTAATTTATTATTGTCACCCATGTAGAGTTTTCAAACATATCAAATTCAAAGTAAGCTGTAGATAATATCAAACATCTCCATAGCTAAATGTACAAGATAAGGATCATTTCCAAAGATCCTGTTTTTGGTATGTATTCATTGGGCAAGACATTCTCTTCAAAACATTAGATTTTAATTGGTGTTTGGCTGAAACCCCAGTGCAACCCACTAATCTGCTAAGAAGCTAGAGGATACTGTTTGGTTCATTTGTTCTTCCAATGAGCTCATCACAGCATTTTAAGCATACAACCACTGTGCTGAAGGAATGCTTTCACCGCCAACACCACCTGGTCAGTAATAAAAGAACAGTGGTACCTCTGGATATGCACATCTCCGGTTGCATATACTTCAGGATGCAAACGCAGCAAACCCAGAAGTATTTTTCTGGGTTTCGCTGTGTGCACATGCGCAGAAGCGGTCCCTCCAGTTGCGTAAACCTCAGGATCCAACCAGAGCTCAGGAACAGATCCCATCTGCAACCGGAGGTACCACTGTATTGCTTACTAGGGGTTTTGAGTTTTATATTGAGTGTCACAATATAATGCCAGCAATGTGTTGCTTTTCTAGTTTGGGTTTACCAGCAATGAAGTTGTACACCCATTTCAGGTTTCTGAGGTGTTCCACAGCTCATAGTTGGTACATCACAATAAAGAAGGAATATCTGGCACTTTGTGCCTCAGATTTTGCATTCACATTTTGACTTCTGGATTAATATGCCCTCCCAGGATTTAAGTACTGCCACACATTGTTTCACATAGGAGTATTTCAAAAACCTCATCACAAAAATGCAACAGAAGTGTTAACATATTTGTTCAAATACTGAATAAAGTGTTTAGTAAAAATGTTCTAATTGGTTGGAACACTCTATTCTGGGATAGAATAGCACAAAAAAGCCTTCAAGTTAGTGAGATTCAGACTCTACACTTTACTTCTTCTTTTTTTAAAAAAACTATCATCATTTTTCTTATCAAACTCCCCAGGAATAGGAAACTGTTCTTCATTGCTCAATGCATTTCCCAAACTCTGTTAGACGAGATTCCGTTCTTCAAGGAGATGGAGAGTAGCAGCAGGAGGAGTGAAATGGGGGAGAGGTTTCTATATGAAGATTAGGATTTCCCCAGAGGGAAATGAAAATATCAACATAGTTCTCTTTTTCTGGGAAGATCTAAGCAAAAGGCTACAAGTTAAATGCATCCTCCAGGAATCAGTGAAGGCCTTCTATTGCAAGAATCTAGCAGAGCCAGCTTGGTTTACATGGGGAAAAATGAGGGTTTTAAAATTATCTCTGTATTTGCATGCTTTGATATTAGAAATTCAATGCAAAAGTAACTTTTGCTTTCCTTTCATGTGGAAAAAGAACCCCTGACTCACCACAGGTATTGTAAAGTAGGCAGGAAACATGGAAGCCTTCTTTACAACTGGAAGAAGTCAAAATCACATACTATTCCTTACACACCAACACCTTAGGGAATATACTTTAGGTGGCGATGGCAGAACCCAGCAACTAATTAATTAGACTGACCAGATGACAAGACCTTCATCCCTTGGCCTCACTGATGTGGTCCAAAGGAAAGCAGAGCAATACATGTGGTACCAGCTTGGCTGCAGGAGTTGCTGGAAGGTGTACAAGGTGCCATCCAACCATCTAAAAGACTCCATTCTGGGTTTATGTAGGGATTACTCCTTGTCTTTTTCTTCTCCTGAAGATGTCTCACAAGGCAGCAGGTATGGATTTCTCCTTGAGGTTTACTCATGAAGTCTTTCTCATGAATGAATATAGCCGCAAGGCAGCAGAGATTTAGGATCAGTTTTCTCCTCCTAGATCAGGGTTGTCCAACAAGTTGATCACGATCTACTGGTAGATCCCCAGAAGGTTTTGGTAGATCGCGGTCGATCTCTGGCTCCCTTTCCTTAACGTCACTAAAACTGACTCCTGCCATGCCCCCTCGGCCTGCCCTCCATTGTTGTATGATCTCTGCAAGGGAAGATGGAGCTTTCTCTGTGCTGCTGTTTTGATCCATAGCGATCTTTTTTGAGTGACTTTATCCCTTTGTCCCTTGCCTTTAACCCTCCAAAAAAAAGGAACCCCCCCTCCACCCAAAGTTTTTTAACCCCCCCAAAAAATGGGGCTTTTCTCCTCCCTAAAAAGAGCTCCTCAACAACTTTGAGCTGAACCCTGCCAGTTTTTAATTTTGAAAGTAGATCACAGTCTCTTGAGAGTTGGCCACTACCTTCCCATTTGCCCATCATTTGCCTCTACAGCACATAGAGTAACTGCCTTCTTGATCATGAGACCCACTATTAATTAACCCAAGGGTTAACTACTGATTGCAATTAAAATGTGTGTTATGTGTGCTAATAATGACATTTCCTTTCATCAGAATGCTAATATAATTATTGAATCAATATGACAGAGTGATCACTAAGTTGATTACCTTTCTGCCTGAAAAGGTGCTACTTTCCTAATATTTTGTACATTGCTAAGTCAAAGTAGACCATCCATTAAGAGTTTGTTTCTTACAACACATTTAGTACTCAAGGTCTAATATCCAAGTACAAAATAAATGCACATCATACCAATTATGAAAAGGAAAAGTATAAATTGCAGTTTTCCCCTTCAGAATATTTGCAAAAGCCTTCTAATCAGTTTATGGATATTTTGAAATGAAGCATATTATACTCTTATACACACTTATAACTGACAGAAAAAAATCAGTATTTGTATTTTGGTCTTAGAACCAATGTAGAAAAAAGAAAGAAAAAAGAATAATAAGATGAATCCCTAAAGTACTATCAGAATACTTTACTGATTAATTTATATACTGCTTTATGTTCATTCTGTGTCACAGATAAATTGGCATGTCATGGGGAAAACGTGTTGATTTGCACCCATAGTTATCTCCTCCCTCCTTCCTTTTATTAACATCTGAGTGAGCATCTCCCTTGATCTCTCCATACCTATTATCCACTAGGAAGTCACATCTACATCCATGACCTCCTGAGTAAGAGATAATGGGTGCCTAGCTGCTGCCTCATTTGTGGAATTGGTCTTGCTGAAAGTGGATAAATCATACGGCATCTATTTAATCCACTCCTTCCATTTTTCTCCAGTCTTTCAATTTCCTGCACCAAAAATTCTTTTCTAAAGCACTAGAAACAACCTTTCTCTGTCTTCCTTCTGTTCCTGTGACCTTCAAAGATATACTCTAAACAGGTTCCCACAGAAGGTCTAGGCATTGAAGCTTAGGGTGGAGCTAGAATTGATATCAGACTTCACACAATGCAGAATGCTACAGCCCATATTGTTAGCGGTGGAAAGAAGAACCTATTCAACCCATGTTGTGGCAATTGAATTGATCTGCTGTTACTTTCCAGCTGTAATTCAAGGTGACCTGGAAAGCTTTTCACAGCATAGGCTCCATATATTTCAGAAGCCATGTCTCCCTATATAAATGTAGAACTAAATGTGATGCCATGCATGGGTCTGGCAAACATATATTCTGTGGTCTCTATTCTCTCCGCAGCATGAAATGAATACTGCGACATCATCATATCATACCCCTTAACTGTCCTGGGGGAAAGGGACATGACAACCATTTTGGGCTGCATTTTCTCATGCAATTTTGCGATGTTCTTTGTTGCATCTGCAATCTTGTGCTGCATCGCAAAACACATTAGCAAGATGGTTCTGAGAAAGCAACTCTTTACCATGCCATTGCTTTCTTCACCTTCCTCATAGCACTGCCATTTAAAAATGTACCACGCACATTGTGTTGGAACATTTTTTAAATGGTGCTGTGGAGAAAGCAGCAGCAGCAGCTAGTGGATAGAAGAAGTATAAATAGAAAACATTTATTATTACTAAATAGTCAGTTCATGTGCTGATCTTTTTTTTAAAAAAAACCCAACAACTAGGTACATACTATAAAAGATATTATATTATGTGATATATCTAAATTACAGCCATCATAAAGCACTATGTATAGATTCTTGTAAGAATTATATGAATAAGGGATCACGCTGCAGTATATAATTTGGTGCATTATTGCTTTGTAAGAGTTATAATGCGACTGGCATCCTAAGATGGAAAAACATTTCTTATAGTTTAAGGATATTTGCCAGGAGTAGGTACGAAGACACCTTATGAATAAATGCTTTAAAAACAAACAAAAAAACAAAAACAAACTGAAACAGATTCATCACCAGAATAATGAGCAAATAATTCTCTTTAGGTGATTTCCCCCCCCCAACCCCCAAATGGCATCCCTCCATAGGATAGCTGCTTTGAAATTCTAAGCAGTCAGAAGGCTGTTAGTTGATTGAAATGCAAACCTGCAAAAAGATAAATGTGTCTCATCATCCTTTGATGAATTCTTCCCAAAATATCATAAAAAACTCTTTACTACAATCCACTGACTTGCCAGAGCTGTGGGCCCCAATCCAGGGAGTTGAAAGCGCAGTGGAGAAATTGTTCAGCTTCTCAGACTGATGTCAAGCTACAGGTTGTTGAGGGCGGTCCCTGACCTTTACCCCCACCTAAGTGAAAATTGACACTATGAAAACTGATAATCTGTAAGGTGGAAATGAATAATACAGCAGCACTGCAAGTGCCCAGTTCATGGTTGTGGTGGTGGTTTTCCCTCTGCATAGTACCCTTTTGCAATGGCCACAGGGAGAATTTGGAAGCTGTGCTCTGTAGTGTGTGATTGTGCCTGGTGGTGCATAGTCCAGACAGAGATGTGCCTCCTTGTCATGCTCATGCAGGATGAAGCCACTCCATGAAATCTCTCGGGAGGAAGGTGTTAGTGTTTAATGTACATAAAACGGTGTGTTTGACTGTATTGTGTTTAAAATGCTGAGTTTCCCTTCGGCAAGAAGGTCCACTATGGCAAAAGCATTGGAGAAGGCTGGCATTTTGCCATTTCAATGTTTCAAGCTCCCTGATGACTTATTGCCAGAAACAGAAGCTCCAATGATGAATAAACTTAGGATCTCCGTCTCGGACCAGAGAGAGGAAAGTTTATTGAACCACATAAAGGGCTGAACCCCATTTCTTGTTTACAATGCGTTATTAATATAAATGTTGCAAAATACAAAGTAACTCATATTTAAGATTGTTCTGCAGCAAAGCTTTGAAACTCGTTCTTGTGGTGGAGAAACTTCATTTCTACACTTGCCCCATGAGCTTCCCACCCTCCCTCAAATTAGAGCTATTCAGATCACTGTTGACAGGGTCGGAAAGGATTTTTCTCCCTTTCCTTTTGGTCTCATGGCCTGCTTGTGTGCTTGCCATAGGCAACAAAATGGCCACTGTGTGGACAGGATGCTGGACTAGGGGGGGCCACCAGCCTGACCCAGCAAGCTCTTTATAGTTGTGAACATGAATGGCAAATTTTGTCCTAGTACTGCCATTCATATTTGCCTCAAAATAGGCATCTGTCAGCCAACCTTCTTAGGTGGGACACACAGTGAGAAATGGTGTCTGATTTATCCAAGGCTCAATTAATTTAAGGGTTTGTAGGTTGAAGCCAGTGCCACTAATTGTGTCATTTTGAGTTTGATACCTGTGATTTTCCACTCACAAACAATATAGGGAAATAGAGCTTTCATGCGGTTTGCCACCCACTTGGACACCTATTGTTCTCACATAGCAATCAGCGGCCATTTTCTCACATTAGTGGAATAAAACCCTGATCTCTTTCATGGAACAGGAATGCAAATGGCTGAGTTCCTGTGTAAGAACAACAGGGTAGCTGATAGATTCCCTCATTCCTTAATGGCTAATTGCTTCTTTCTTCAGACCATTGCCAAGAGATAGAGAAAAGAATAAATGGCCAAGCTCTGGACCATCTCTGTATAATTATTCATTTGTCAATTTTCAAAGCTTCCAAATAACAAGCAAAATTAAATGTGATTTGGCAAAGCAAAGCTGGCATGATTAGTACATAATGGAGAATATGCCACACAACTAACCAGCAGGCATACATTCAAAAATGAAGGCCAACTGAGTGAAGAAGCGGTCAGTTGAAATGTTCACCTGATAACTGCCTTGGTTTGCATGCAGTTTCTCAGTTGAGAACATAAGAAGAGCTCCATGGGATCAGGTCCGGGGCTGACATAGTCCAACATCATGTTCCCAATGGCCAACCAAATGTCTATGGGAAATGCACAACAGTGCTCTTCTCTCCCTTCTCCTGTCCTGATTCCCAGCAGCTGGTACTCAGTCACATACTGCCTCCATTAGTGGAGATGAAACATATCCCTTGTGGCTATTAGCTGTTAAGAATCTTACATGCCATGAATTTGTCTAATCCTCATTTAAAGCCATCTCTGTAAGTGGCTAGCACTATTCATGTGGGAGCAAATTCCATAGTTTTAACTGCACCATGTGAATAAGTACGGTAATTTCTTTTGTCCATATTCCAGTGTTCAGCTTCTTTAGATGTTCGGGAGAGAGGGAGAAGAGCCTTTCTCCATCCACTTTTGCCCCATGATGCAGAACTGTATACACCTCTATCGTGTCCAGTCTTGCTCTCCTCTTCTCTAAACTTAAAAGTCCCAAACACTGTAAGCTTTCATCATTCATTATGCGATTTTGAATCTGAGCATAGGAAACTTGTAGAAGCATTTGCCATTTTGTTGTGCATTAATGTGAAATGCACTGCTTGGTATGGATAACTTTGAAAGTGTGGCAAACTGTCTTTCTGCAACTAGCAGCTGAGTGATTGTCCCCTGTGCTACTTCTACATCTTTTTTCATCTCAGATTTGACTGAAAAGTGCTCTATGAGAGAGCTACTGTACTTTTTCAACAAAGCTGCAAGGGTGAAGCAGCCAGTAGGGACCCTTATGAAATTTTCCCCACCCAAATTTCCTTTAAGATTTCAGTATTCTCAGTTTTCCAGTGATGTTTGCAGAGCAACACTGACACATTGACAATCTGCCATCCGTCTGTTCTATTTTTAAATTTCCAGACTTTGTGCAGACTTTGCCATAGTTTGCTGTTCCTTTTGTTATTCTATGCCCTTCAGGTTATTGATGTGCTTGTTGAGCACATGCTCACTGAGGAAACAAAGCACAAAAAATAATATTTGTGTTTATTGGGAAGCGTAGACATGAGTGAACTGAAAACCATGGCCAAATGTACATGCACCAGTTCAGGAATTCATTTTAGAAATTATCTCTACCAGGAACTCAGTTAGATTGGTAAAGAAAAAACATTTTATATGTGTTGTATATGCAGTACAACACTGCGACACCAGATGGCGCTGTGGACCCCCATCTTTCCCAACCAGATTTCCTTGTATGAGTTTACAACACGTTTAACTGAAATGCTTCTTTGATGTGTCAAGATCCAGCCTAGGTCAGAAGAATGATAGAGTAGAACACGGAGAAGTGGTTACACATGGAACAATAACAGAGCAAAATGCCAGGTGTCTGGTAACTACGGTGTATAGACAGAGTCCATCTGGTGTGAGTAAGAATTGTTTAGGCTATGGCAACTGGTGTGGGAAGCTAAAGTTAAGCTTCCGATCAGATGCTGGTGGGAAGAGACTCCTAGATTGTATATGGGGGGGGGGCTCTTGTGGGAAGAGGTGCTTGGCATTTTCTTCTTCTCTGCACCAGTTAGGTAGTGGCAAGTTGCAAGAGAGGCAGTGACAGCCATAAGAACAAACTAGGTGAGAGGCTTACAATAAACATCAAATATCAAAACGCAGCATCATTGTCAAGGTGTATGTATAATGTATGCACTTGCTAAAATCTATGCAGTTGTGAGTTTGCATTTTGCATTGGCATCTGTAGCTCTAGTTCAGCTCTCATCTACTTGGCAGCATCCACCCAGGCTTCCATCATATTCTGTTTCCCATGTGGTTTCTTATGGTAGATCTTTGCATTTGTGACTGAATACGATTTTCCAGCCAGGCTAAGTCATAGCTTTACCTGTGTCTGCCTTTCACTGAATCGTGAAGCCAGGCATCTCTGAGCCCTCAGAGCTTGTTTTCACAGATCATGCAGAGAGAGGGATCTAGCTAATCATATCCCATTCTTTCCCACCTTTTTGTCCCATGAATTCATCCAAAAGGGTATTATTAGTTTGGGGTCTGTGTGGTTCCTGGGTGCTGATGCAGTGGCTAAGAAGGGTCCTAGTATTTTCCCTACTACTCTCATGGATTTCTTTCTAGCGGGGTAGCTATTAGTCTGTTGCAGCAAAAGAGACAATCAGGAAATCTGTGATACCTTAAAGACTAACAAATTGACTTTGGTCAACAAAGCTTTGCTTGACTAGATCCCACTTTCTTAGATGCTCTGTCAACTATGTCTTGTTTGCCAAAAATAAGGGGAAAACAAAAATATGTAATTAAAATAAGTAACTCTTTCAGTACACAAATCAACACTGTTTGGCTATTTATGAGAAAGTGATTATAAAACAGAGAAAAAACAGAATCAGCAGAGGGTGTATAGATGGATTTACTGTGGATACACAAGCTTGATTTTTTGCTTTATTATACTGAAAATACTTCTCATACCTGATGGGGGGGAAATAACATTGCAGTCCTGAACATGCCTGCCCAAAGGTAGGACCTATTGACATCAAGGAACTTAAGACTGCAGCCTAATGCTCTAAGATTAGCAATGGCCACAGATTGTGAGCAGGTCATTTTTATGTTTCTCAAAGAAAGTGTAAACGCCTGTTGCTGAGCAGGAGCAGGGCAGATGAAGATTCTTCTAATTCATGAATATGCAATCTCTAGCCAGGAGACCCACTGAGAATGAGGATATTTTCTAGTCACTCAAAGGCACATTGGTTTGCACTTCTGTGCTCAGTCAACTAAACAATGTCTTATATCAAGCCTTTAAAAGCTTCATTTAAATAAAATTTTGCATATGTAAGTGAGACTGCATTACGTTAATATGCCATTTTGATCGCAGTCCCGATTTGGGAACGGAAGGAAAGTGATATTTTATCCATCACAGCCTCAACATCTTTTTTTTAAAAGTATGAACCTGGCAGTGTCATGAATATGTTTTATTCTAAGATATTCTATTTTACTAGTGAACCATTTCATTATTTTTACCATAAAATTGTGCTGCACTATACTATGTGACTGTACTAGGCTGCAAGATACCAGCTATGGAAGGAGAGAGGAGGACTTGAAATCTGGGGGAATACAATGTATTGCAATGGCTAACCCATTCTTTGCATAATTAAGTGATTTAATTAAAACTCTATATAGTTTTTAATTACCATCAGCATTGTCCTAGGTACAGCACAGACTATGTATGTATGTGGCGCGCACACACGCGCACACACAACACACATATATATTGTGGTTTTTTGGGGGGGGGGGGCACAGGGAGCGCATACCCCTACACATTTTGTGAATCTAAGTTGGGCCTCATTGATGGATAGTATTTTAATATGAGTAGGAAAATGAGAGTACCCCTAAACATTTTTTTTAGAAAAAAGCACTGTATATACACACCACACATACACACACACACACACACACCACATATACATACCCCACACATCAGACTGGGTTGACCCAGCCACTCTGAGTGGCTTCCATCAGAATATCACACATTAAAAGCTTCCCGATACAGGACTGCCTTCAGATGTTTATGGATGGTCATATAATTATTTATTTGACATCTGATGGGAGGGTGTTCCACAGGGCGGGCACCACTATTGAGAAGACCCTCTGCCTGGTTCTCTGTAACCTCACTTCTCACAATGAGGGAACCACCAGAAGGCCCTCAGAGCTGGGCTGAATGATGGGGGCAGCGACACTGCCCAGAAAACTTACAGTCCCACCCTCCCAGCAAAAATAAGCAAGACTGCAGTAACAGCAGGAATTAACAATGGTAAACTCAATGGGAGTAGGGACAAGTTGGGTAGTAGTAAAGGAGATGTCAAAGGGAGGCCGAGGAATTTCAGGAAAGCCTTTTATGAGGAGGAGGTGAGTCTCCAAGGAGCAACATAAAGAGAAGGAAACAGCTCAGCAAATAAACAGGCTCAAGCTCTTTGAAGGATAGGGGCATGGAGCAAGTCATGTTTCCTTTGTCAAGGGTGCCATTATTCCAGCAATTAATATATGCTATAGTATGTCCCAATATAGTCTTGAATATGTAAAATCTGGTGCTCAAGGACTGCATGTTTGCAGCAAAAATCAATGTGACATCACCTAGCCTGTCTGAATAGTTTCCATGTTACTCTGGGGATCACAGAGCTTTTGGAATCAAAATGAGTTAGGTTAAGGTTTATATGGGTAGATTCAAGAAGACCGGTGCTCTTGCTTTGTTGGTCTGGGAAGCTTCCCTGAGCTAGGCCTTTTTGGATCTTGGTCTAGGACAGGCATCCCGAAACTCGGCCCTCCAGATGTTTTGGGACTACAATTCCCATCATCCCTGACCACTGATCCTGTTAGCTAGAGATGATGGGAGTTGTAGTCCCAAAACATCTGGAGGGCTGATTTTGGTGATGCCTGGTCTAGTATCACATAACTCTCTTGGTTCAAGGACTGGAAGTCTTTCCAGCTTTGGTCTGTTCTATTTTTACTGTTGCTCTATTGAAAAAAAATCAGTAAAGATTTAAAAGGATGAGCTTCTTTGGGTTTATGGCCCACTGAAGACAGCATTGGGGTTTTTTTAGTCAGGTGATAAAGTTTTCTGGGTCCTATACTGAGGCACTGGACATATGAAACCAGATTTAGACCAGGACGAGGCCCTAGAAATGTTCCAGCTCCCATTAGCCCAAAGCAGCATGGTCAAGCTTAATGGGAAATTGCAGTAACATTAGGCAAGCCACCCCTATTTTAGATTTTAAAAACCACTATTCAAGCATTCTACCTGTATGTAAAACCAACACATGAGCAGGAACAAGTGTGCTAAGCTATGTCCCTTGTGCTTAGCATATTTGGTCCTGCTTTCCCTGCTTGACTTTTGATTTTTAGACATGATTAGAATATCTCAAGAGGGCTATCGTTGGGCTATTGGTCCATCTAGCTCAATATTACCTATTTTGGCAACATTTCCTGACTCTTCTATCTACAGCTATATCGTTTTATTGGGATGCAGAGATTGGACCTCAGATCTTATGCATACAAAGAATGACCTCTGTGGCTGAGCTTTTTCAGAAAATTTTCTGAGAACTAAAAATGCTAAGCGAAAACCAAATTAAACCAAGAGGAGTTCACTCATTAAAATGATATACAGAACACTAATGCTGAATGCACACAACTTAAAAAAAAGAAGGGCTTATGATTTTCATAAGCCCCCAGTAACACACTGTCAGTTTCTAGATATTCATGTCAATGGAAACAGAAGCTTTCAAACTGACAATGTTCAATTGATCTGCTGTCAGGCAATAAACAGTGCTAAATGGTATAGGGCTTATCTATGAACAAAGAATTGATCACCACAGTAAATCCAAAGTTCTTGGAGAAAACTTATCTCTGATACTTAACATATGAGTTATAGAGGCAAACAACATATTCTCAGCAAAGTCTATAAATATCTGATTTTCCTGGTCTGAAAAAGATATGATGTTTTCTCTGAGAGTTATTTCATTTTTTTCTTTTTTTATATAGATATTAATCTCTATGTCAGAAATAGTGCATTATCTCATCAGGCGCAAAGTCTGGACTGTTTCTTTTTCCCCCCATCCCAGGTTCATGTGTTAGAAATCTGATGCATGAACCCAGGGCAAGAAGCAGTCTGTTATTCATATTTTATTAGATACTAGCTTCCCCCAATGCAAGTGTAAAATCACGGGAGTAGATTGCAGGTGGACTCTTGTGAAAGGGCTACTGTTGCTCAGGGTCACTAGGCCAAAAAACCTGGCCCTGGCCCAGACTGAAGGCCATTACCATCTGGCTTGCTCTTAAGAACATGGGAAGCTCCTTTATATGTCAGTACAGGGCCAAATTTAGGTTTGATGAGGCATGACTAAGCCGCTTCTGGCGCAATGGAACAACGAAACCAGAGCAGCGCACGGAAACACCGTTTACCTTCCTGCCAGAGCAGTACCTATTGATCTACTTGCACTGGTGTGCTTTCGAACTGCTAGGTTGGCAGGAGCTGGGACTGAGCAACGGGAGCTCACCCCGTCATGGGGATTCAAACCACCAACCTTCTGATTGGCAAGCCCAAGAGGTTCAGTGGTTTAGACCACAGCGCCACCTGAAATACAATTAAGAAGAAGTATATTAATAGTGAAATACAGCTAAGAAGAAGTATATTTTTTGGGAGGGCCCCAAGAGAGTGGGGCCCTAAGCTATAGCTTGTTTGGCTTATACGTAAATCTGGCACTGTGTCAGTATACTGTATCTAGCTCAGTATTTTCTACACTGACTAGCAACGAGTTTCGCTCAGTCCTACTTGGAGATTCTGGGGACTGAATGTGATACCTTGCGCATGCACAGCAAATGCTCTATCACTGAGCTATGACAAAACCAAGCCTTTTCTTGCTCTGCCCTCACATGTTTGCATGCCAGCTTTCATACAAGGACATCCTGCTTCTATCTAAGGCAGACGTGACACCATCTCTACCCCCACATACCCCTTCAGGACACCAGGAAGGAGAACGTTTAGTTGCATAGTACCGCAGTGTCCACATCCATATGTCTGTACGGTAAAGAGCACCCAGGTTGCATCATAACTATTTCCCATGCATGTACTGCAAACCCAGGATAAGATATGGTGTGCATTAATATTAAAGAGATGGGGTTGTTGTTTTTTTGTCATTCTGAGCATGTTGTGGAGTTTTATGGCTTGCAACAAAGCGGCAAATGAGTTTACATAATACATTTGACAGTGCATGTGGACATTTAAGAATCCTCCCCCCCCCCCAAGCAGGACGTAATACCTGAAACCAGCTCCCAGTGTCTGAAAACAGTGTCCAAAACAACAACATGAGATTAGTTTAAACATAGAAATAACTATTATTGACTTTCTGCTTGCAGAAATTATCCTTTCCCGGATCCAACAGCTGATCCATCTGATTTTCCAGCACACCTAACATGGATGCACAACTAGAAAGCCACATTATACTGTTAAGATGCTATTATTGTTTTTAATGAGAACTTCTGGTTTAGTCCTATATTACTAAACCAGAGAGAGTGCACAAAAAATAGAAGGTCCTAGCAGCATACTTTGGGTCATAATATATGATGGCCCCTGTTGACCCTGAAGTTGCTTTCATCAGAAGTGCAGGCATGGGATTGCTGTGAACAAAAGTATCAGCTGATCCATCAGATTCATGTAATGAGTCCAGTAGTCTCTGACTGTGCATCTAGCAACTTCAAAACCTTCTAGGTTAGTTTCTAGGCTGGGTAGATCTCTCATTTGGTCCAACAAAACCATTTAAATGCCCTTGTCTTATTCATTTCCCATTACAACCCGCACATGTTTTGATATTCATAATAATGATGTAGTCCTTCAGTTAAGGAATACTTAAATACAGCCAACCATTTTGAGAAGCCTTTGCTTCTTCACCGTTGTGAAAAGTTTAGGCTCCCTTGACTATGAGAGCCCAGGGTGTTTAATGAGAGGAAACAAGACACAGAATGGTGTATTATCCCTCTGGCACTGTGCCTTTCCCCCCTCCTCAATATCTCGTTTTGTCTGCTGTGTTTCACCTTCCCTGAGCAAGATGCATTGTCAGCATGACAGAACAAAGCTCTTTGGAAAAAAGGGGAAAGAGGAGGAAGAAGCTGTTGTCTGAAATCTAAGCCCTCATGCAATATACTGTGCATCAACCGCAGACAAGTTAGGAATGTCTCTGTTTTGTCATTGTTTCCCCCAGCTTTCCCAGGGGACAGCTATCAGAACGACAACCTCCTACAGCTCAACCATGCATTGCTTCAGTGATGGGATGTCAGAGAGAAAGGGCTTATTTTGCAGTCTACCCAGTAAAAATGAAACAACCCCCCCCCCAAAAAAAAATCTTTCCTAGTAGGAATAGCCTCTTTTACTGTCTTAAAGAGGGACTAAAGGTTAATTAGGGGTGGCCAGCAGCTGTTAATTGCCTAACCAGAGCTAAATATATTCTTAACAGCTGGTTAAAAACAAAACTCGTATGTATGTATGTATGTATGTATGTATGTATGTATGTATGTATTTAGTTATAGGATCCTTCAACAAGTTTTCAGGTTAGGTTATTATGAAAAAAGTATTCTGTAAGGAGCTACTGGAGAGTTGATGGGGAGAAATCAAGAGTGGAGAGGGACAGGGTTCTCTGATTGTACATTATGTTGTATATTATGAAGCTGTGGTTTTGGTTTGTGTGACCATCAACCTGTATGCTCCAAAGGCCTAGATCAGGCATAGGCAAACTACAACTCCCATGATCCCTAGCTAACAGGACCAGTGGTCAGGGATGATGGGAATTGTAGTCCCAAAACAACTGGAGGGCCGAGTTTGCCTATGCCTGGCCTAGATCCTTCAGTGTATATGAGGGGAGAGTATCTAAATCAGTTGTTGTTTAGTAATAAGGAAAGAAAATGTTATTTGTGTTTGTTCCAGGGTCCAAACATGATATTTTTTTGATAAAATACACTGGAATTAAACAGATTCCAGAATCTAGGGTGATAAGCGCAAATGAAATCCTGAAATGGAAACCATTTTGCTATGGTTTGGGCTGGTTTTGTGCTTAGTTTTTTGTACACATGAAATTGGCAAATGTTTGTAAGTCCCCTGATCCCTAGGAAGGAGAAGCATATAACTTGAACATAGGCAATGCTGGAGGCAAGTATGAAAGTGGAGGAGTCAGAAAATACCCCACACAACTTAGGAACCTAGAAACAGGAGTTGGCATCAATTGAGCACTATGTACATGAAAGGGGAATCAGGAAGGCAGTGAGACAGAGAAGCCAAATAGCTAGAGAGAAATCAGGGGAGGGGGCACCACTGAATTTTCCACATTGGTTTTGTACTCATCAGCTAGAAACTCTGGTTGGCAGGCCACTTCTAAGATATATATTGTATTTTTAGTATGTTGAAAGTGTGGGTTGATGGGTGAGCAGAGACTTTACTGCTTGGAAAGATATTGCACAGATTAAATAGAGGATTTTATAGACCCAACAACCATCATGTATCAATCCATCAAAAATTCTTCTTTCCCCTCTTTGTAAAAGAGGGATAGATAGAGGAGCTTTTAGGAAAAAAGACGAATAATTGATGGAGTAACTGGTGCAGGGAATAATAGTTATACATGCAATAATTAATACAAGGACTTGTCAAGGGCCACATTCCCTTTTGTTCTGAGGGCCACAGCATGGGTGAGGCCAATTGTAAATTTTACCATTGTACAGCAGGCTAGTTTCTATATACACATTCTCCTCTCTATTCTCCATCACGACAAGCAAGATGCATTATCAGAGTTCCAAAGAACATTCCAGCCAGGCAGAAACACTGATAGAGGATATGAAGCAGGGCTGGTTAGAGGTGTGGCCTGGAAAGAGACTCTAGGGCCAGATAGGTAGTTTTGGAGGGTCACATTCAGTCCCTGAACTTGTGGCTCCCCACTCTAAGCTTGAGACACTGTAGCTAAAAACCACTTGCAGAATTCAGATATCTGGTTTTTTCTAAAAAAAAACCACCAGGATAAGAAAACAAAGACACTAGTTGTTACTGCTGTAAAGTAATTACCATAGAATTATCAGCTTTAAGGTAAACCTAATCATGTCAGAATAACTGGAACAATAAATGGTCATGCCAAACCTGTTTTTGAATCACAAAAAGCTATTTCTCATTTGTTTTCCCCTCTGCTTTAATCATCCAGCAGATTCTACAATTAACTAAGACACTTGTTGACAACAGAATTAAATGCAGCTTCTTTGGGTTTAATTCTGAAATTTGTTACCCAGCAGATGTTTGTCTAAGTACCCAAAACTCAAGAGAGATGTTTATTGATGGCTGCCTGTGATCTCAAATAAGTGTGATATTTGCAACAACAGGCTTAGAGAGTTAATGCATGATTCAAGAAATAGGAAATGTAATTACAAGAAAAATTAGGAAGCTGCAGTGAAAACTTATTGTACTGAATTTAAAATTGAATTCCTGATGAGAAATGGAGAGTTGATTTCTTAAGTACCTCAAAGCTAATTCTGGCATTATACAGTAGACACAAAACTTGTTTAGTCATATAACTTGTGCAATTGAGCTAGTTTCTCCACATGTAGTCCCATGTGACCCCAATGATGTTGTGTAACCATGTGGATGGTATCAACCATATGTGTCTTTTCTCTCCAATTAACACCCTATCCAAATGTAATCAGCCCCTTCTGTATTGTCGTGATATTCATGCATGTGAGGTCATAGGAAGTGTGGGCTCAGGGTGTTTCTGTGTGTCTCAAGTGGGAATTGCATGCGCAAGGGGATCTTTTTTTTTACCAGATGTGGTGTTTCTTAGAGGTCCAGCAGGAACCACTGATGTGCAGAAAGGTATGTTTATGCTATATAACCATACTTTCAGGAATTGGATCAAGCTTCCCTTCCAGTGGCCAAAGAAACCAATTACATAGGGAAATTCTCCTGGAAGCTATAGGTGTGTTCAAGTAGCAAGCAAATCTCAGTAGTCCTCAAAGACATGCAAAAGGACTTAGTAATAAGTGAGAATGTTTCTCCAAACAGCCACCCTTCTTTCAGCAATACCACACACTGCTTCCCAAGCTCTTCCACAGTGATTGAAACCGCGTGTGAAATTTCCAGGAAAAAATAATGGGAAATTTCTGAAATACAGAGTTACATACTGTACTACATTATCAAAAAGCATAGGGTTATATTCAGTTTTGATTTTATTTAGAGTAGAGCCACTGAAATCAATAGAAGTCACTGCCTGACCTGGTTATTCCTTGCTGGCAAATGGGAGAAGAGTGGGGGTTTTTTTTCCTAGCTGCCCCTCTTTGCCTCTGAAGTGTAGGTGGGTTCAGGCATGACCCAAGACCAAGATTCAGCTCAAAAAGGATTTATAGGAATATCAGGAACAAGAATGGCAAATAGGGGCACTCAGCCCAGTTTATACAGCAGACTTTAAACATTAATTCCAGTGGTCAAAAGAAACTCAAAGTAGCTTTTAAAACTAGCAGTCATTGACATAAATGCTTCCTCTTACAGGGCTCATGCAAATGTTGATAATTCAATGGAGTTTAAAATCTCTGGTGAATTTTCTTGTCAGAACAGAATTTTCTTGTCAGAACAGATTTGCAAATGGTAAAGGAGTCATGACCCACAAACCCATACTGATATATTGTTGTTTGGGTTATAAATTATTTCCTTTAGTGGGTACTTAGCTAAACCCTGCTACATTTGTTAAGCTTGATGAATTAATTGTTTTGATCCATAAACTACTTAGCCCAGTTTAGTCCCATAGTTTAGTCTCAGTGAGAGTTAAAACTCCAATCTTATCTTCGTTTCAGTGCTACTTACTTCAGAGTGAACATTGTTTGGGTGAAACTGTAAGGTTGCAAACTGCAACTCTAAATGTTATTGTTTGGAAACAAGTTCAATGGGACTTACTTCTGAGTAGTGCTGGGGTATATAAACACACAAAACTCCAAACTTACTGGAGCAGGTCAGGAGCCACTAGGTAGAAAAATGTGGGAGTCAGGTTTCCAATAAGAGAGACGGTACCATAGATGATGTCTGGATTCAAGCTTGGAAATCTTGAATTGGCAATATAAGAAACAATTGCCAACATAGAAGTTATTGTGGTAGGGGACTTAGCTTCTCATTGACATTCATCTTTAGAGCAAAAGATATGACTATCTTCTAGGTACCTTTATGAATGAGCTGTCTTCCTCCTTTCCTAGTAGTTTTAGCCTGCCTCTCATCGGCATCCTTTCTTCCCTAAAGCAGTATTCCTGAGAGATAAGTGCTTCCCTGGTAGTTGCCCTTGTTTAGCATCTTCTTTGTATTTGTTGCTATACTACCATTTCAACTTATTAAAACTTTCAAAAGTTTTTTCTAAACAATCAAATGTTCAGGGAATTGAAATCCAATGTTCTGAATTTGTACTTTATTCTTGACACATTACAATGTGATGCCATGCTTTTCAGAAAAGGTTCTGCACTTGATTAGTTCATCATTTATATGCTTTTAAGCAATGGGAACATCATTTCATTATTAAGAACATGAAAAATTAAAAGTACAGTTCTGTTATCACTCGGCATTCAGTGCAATATTCCATTATTGTCACAGCTGACTGAATATCAGGAAGGAAAAATAAAAGCCCTCATCAAATAAATTATTCAATTAAATTACATCCATATTTGCTGAATGCTGTTTTCTTTGAATAGCAGGCAAGTATGTCTAATTATTGAAATTAACAATGCAGCTGATGAGTCTGGGAAATAACGTGAGACAAAGGCAGGAGATTGTATCTCTATCTGACAAAAATGACTATGGCTAGCCAGACACATGTTCTGTGTAGGACATAAATTAGCTCCAGCTGGAACTGGAAACAGTATTTGTATAATTACTGCAGCAATTCACATTTTTGGGGGGAAATCATGTTGAACTTTGAATGTAATATTTATTTATTTTTCAAATCTGAATTGGTTTTCAAAATCATCAACATTTAGGTTGGCAAGATATAACAATTACTGCCAAAATCAAATGCGACTGAGCTTGGGGCTTTTTCCAGAATTGTGTCTGTTCCTATCCTATCTTCCTATCTTCATATTTGCTTCCACCTGCATGCATCCCAGAAAAACTATGACACCTCCTTTCTCCCCGCAAAAGCACAGTGGCTATTTTGGGCACTGTTATATCATGCAATTCCATGCCAAGATCTTGCCCTGAAAAAAGTGTGAGAGCAAAGCACCCCCCAAAAAAGTGTGTTTTTGGGTTCCGACGTGGGTGGCGCTGTGGGTTAAACCACAGAGCCTAGGACTTGCCGATCAGAAGGTCGGCGGTTCGAATCCCCACGATGGGGTGAGCTCCCGTTGCTTGGTTCCTGCTCCTGCCAACCTAGCAGTTCGAAAGCATGTCAAAGTGCAAGTAGATAAATAGGTACTGCTCCGGCGGGAAGGTAAACAGCGTTTCCGTGCGCTGCTCTAGTTTGCCAGAAGCGGCTTAGTTATGCTGGCCACATGACCCGGAAGCTGTACGCTAGCTCCCTTGGCCAATAAAGCGAGATGAGCGCTGCAACCCCAGAGTTGGCCACGACTGGATGTAATGGTCAGGGGTCCCTTTACCTTTACCTTATGTTACACAGGTCACGTGACCCACATGGGAACAAAGATGGGAAGACGCACATCCTCATTTTGGGACTCAAGATCTTGGAGGATATGCAACTTTCATTACCATTCTTGTACAGTAGAAATGCTTATTTGCTGTATTGCCAGCTTCTGAGACGAAAGATGGAAGCTACACTCAGGGCCTTTTGTGCTTTAGTCCTTTATGAATGAAGGTGATGGTGTTAAATTGTAGGGGCTCCAATCATCTTTCCCTTCCGTTGCACAGATATTTCATTTCCTTACCATTCAATATACAAAGGCCTGTCACTGAGGAAATGGCTGTTCTTTCCTATGAGTGTAGGTGTTCTGTGCAATGTGATTTTGCAGCTGTTGTGTAGGCTATAGCTACACTTGGAATTGCATTCATTCCAGTCTCTCATTTTTTCCTGCTTGTATTTATGTGTTAGCAGACCTGTTTGACAGGAAACAAAGCAAAGAAGGCAAGCACATCTTTTTTTATTAGACAAACAAGATGTAAAGGGACAAGTCAACCATAAATGAATGAATGACAGACTAATTCAGGCCAGGTTAGCATGTGGCAAACTAAACCAAATGCAGCCCATCAGATGTGTCTTGTGAGATGCTTAACAGACACAAACCTTGTTTTTTGTAGCAGGCAGAAAAAAAGAGGAGGGTGATTGAACTGCATTTGGCTTGGTGGATTATAGTGTGGCAAGGCATGGCCTCCAGAAGAATTAGTTTGGCTGTACAGTCGTACCTGGGTTCTCGAATGCTTTGGTACTCATCTGTTTTGGCTCCTGAACGCCACAAACCCGGAAGTGAGTGTTTTTTGGAAGCCAAACATCCGACGCGGCTTCCGATTGAGTGCAGAAAGCTCCTGCAGCCAATCGGAAGCCGCGCCTTGGTTTTCAAATGTTTTCAGAAGTCAAACAGACTTCCAGAACGGATTCCGTTCGAGAACCAAGGTACGACTATAAGTCAATTTTCCTGTGTGTTTGTGTGCAAATGCGTGTATGTGTGGAGATGCTTGCATACAGTATATGAGAAGCTCTACATCTAATTAAAAACATTGCTATAATGATTCTGGGGGTCAATGTGTAATCTGGTCCATGAAATATGCTGCTTTGGTTTTTAATCTCATAAAAATATTTCCTGTTTAAGCCGTCCTGCTCTCTCTTGTTTGCTGAATTATGATTTTGATTTGGTTTGGTTTATTATATTTCTGTGCTGCTTTTCATTCAAGTGAAACCCAAGTGGCTTACAAATAATAAATAACAACACAGTGGAAAATACAGCATCTAAAATGCAACATAAATCATTATAGAATAATCAACAAATCATCAGTAAAACAATTACAATCTTTAAAACATTGTTAACAAAGCAACAACTAAAACATAAGCTAAATATCACAATCAGGACAGAGGTCATATGATTAACAAATCAGTACAGCATTTATAATATATAAAACAATATTAAAAACACGAACAATATATCAACCAAAAGATAAACTAAGTGGGGTAAAGTTCATATACACACACACACACTCCACACCTCCACACCCTATTCAGCTCATTAGAATACACATACACAAAACTTTTTTTCTGAGGGGACGCAGGAGTATGCATACCCCTAAACATTTTGTGTTGGGCCTCATTGAGGCAATATGAGTAGGAAAATGAGAGTATCCCTAAACATTTTTTTTATAGAAAAATGCACTGCACATGAACATCATGTCTGTGGTGGCAGCTCCCTTGTAAAGGGGCAGCGAAGAAGAAGCCAAGCATTCCCTGATGGCAAACAGAGTCTCTGTCCTCTCAAGCCTTATGCATACACATACACATACTCTAGCGGTGTGGGTGGGTGTGTTTGCTGTAGTCATGTGTACCCAATTTTGTATAAAATCACACAAATTCATGCTCCCAATACTGTGAACTAACATTACTTGGCTGAGCAGACTTCTCTGTACTGAACATGACAGGATGGAATGGAGGATTTCTCCTCAAATGAACCCAGGCCAGAACTATGGCTTCTGGAGACTGGTGCGTTTCTGGGAAGGGACTAAGACTGCATGCACTTTTGCACTCAGTGGTTCCACCCAGCTCATCAGCCAAAGGGCTTCAAAGTTGTGTATTTTTTCTTAATAAGAATAAGAATCATTTATTATTTCTACCCCGCCCATCTGGCTGGGTTTCCCCAGCCACTCTGGGCAGCTCCCAATGGAGTGTTAAAAACAATACAGCATTAAATATTTAAAACTTCCCTAAACAGGGCTGCCTTCAGATGTCTTTTAAAAACAAGATAGCTGCTTATTTCCTTGACATCTGAAGGGAGGGTGTTCCACAGGGTGGGCGCCACTACCGAGAAGGCCCTCTCTCTGGTTCCCTGTAACCTCACTTCTTGCAGTGAGGGAACCACCAGAAGGCCCTTGGCGCTGGACCTCAGTGTCCGGGCAGAACAATGGGGATGGAGACGCTCCTTCAGGTATACTGGGCCGAGGCCATTTAGGGCTTTAAAGGACAGCCCTAATTCTGCTCCGAAAGGTACTGGAACCAATGTAGGTCTTTCAAGACCAGTGTTATGCGGTCTCGGCGGCTGCTCCCAGTCACCAATCTAGCTGCCGCATTCTAGATTAGTTGTAGTTTCTGGGTCAAAGAGAGCGTGTTGCAGTAGTCCAAGTGGGAGACAACTAGAGCATGCACCACTCTGACGAGACAGTCTGTGTTTTACAGACTGTTGTTGAACTCCTATCCTTTTTTCAAAACCAATAACATCCACTAGGAAACCATTTTCATTCTTATACTTCCTGTATAAATTACTGTTTTAAAATTCCATTTTCTGAGCTGTCCATTCTACTTGGTACCTCACCTTTTTCACCCTTCTTCAATTAAAGCTCTCGGATAGCACTTCTTTTATAATTATTCACCGGCTTTGTCACTCTGTTGACATAGCTACCCTTTTATTTTTATCATAAAATATTGTTTTTATCTAACTGTCAAAGACATGGCAACTAAAGACAGCACACATTAATTACAAGCTCTGATTGTAGTCCTTTGATACTTGCTTGTGGGAGATGTTCCACAAAATCAAATTGCATTGTGTTATTCTCCTATTGTATGAAAACCTGCTGCCGTCTGTCTACCAAGTCAATAAAATTCTTAACACCAAAGAAGGAGAATGCAGTCTAGAATCTGCACTGATTCACTCTTATGTGAGCTGACAAAATAATGCAACAGCTGTTCCCAAATATGGGCAAAGAATTTCCAGATTCTAAACCCAAACCCCCTGCATAGAAGATATTTAGTACTTTGGTCTCTTCATTGGATCAGCCTTTTAATGGCAGAACCATAATGCTGACCAAAAAATTTGGCCAAAATTTGAATTCAGATATATTCTCATTGGATCCCCCCACCAATAATTAGATATTCATTTTTTAAAGAAATCTACCTTTCCAAGTTTCTCAGAGGGTATATAAGGTTTCTTTCTACCACTAATTCTAAAATTTTATCTTCAAACCTATCCCACGAGGTAAGAAAGGTCACCTCACAAACATTGTGGCTGAGTTGGGATTTGAACCTAGGTCACTCAGTCCTAGTCTGATACTCTTTAATACCATACTATACTATGCTGGCCACATGACCCGGAAGCTGTACGCCGGCTCCCTCGGCCAATAAAGCGAGATGAGCGCCACAACCCCAGAGTCGGTCACGACTGGACCTAATGGTCAGGGGTCTCTTTACATTTACTATACTGGCTTTTAGGGGACGTGGGTGGCGCTGTGGTCTAAACCACAGAGCCTAGAGCTTGCTGATCAGAAGGTCAGCGGTTCAAATCCCCACGACGAGGTGAGCTCCTATTGCTCTGTCCCTGCTCCTGCCAACCTAGCAGTTTGAAAGCACGTCAAAGTGCAAGTAGATAAATAGGTACCGCTCTGGTGGGAAGGTAAACGGTGTTTCCATTCACTGCTCTGGTTCGCCAGAAGCGGCTTAGTCATGCTGGCCACATGACCCGGAAAAACTGTCTGTGGACAAACGCCGGCTCCCTCGGCCTATAGAATGAGATTAGGGCGCAACCTCAGAGTCGTCCATGACTGGACCTAATAGTCAGGGGTACCTTTACCTTTACCTTTATACTGCCTTTTAAATGCATTCCCGTTTCCTGAATATGAACTGATAACGGTAAGAGTCAATATTTCAACATGGTTTGTTGGGTTGGGGTGCGATACAAATCTCCCACATCTGCATGACTCTTTCTTTTGTGTGATGGGATTCCTCCTTGCACGCAGAGTATTACTCTGCTTGTAGAAGAGAAATAAAAATCCTTTTCACACCAGGTATAAAATGCCTGAAATTCATCAAGGTGCTGTACTCCAGTCAAAGCAGTGATTGTGCTGGCATGATAAGGATGGAAAGATCAGCCCATTTCTGATCCATATCATTTGCACATGTATCCACTGTCCCATTTCTGCAACAATCTGCACATTTAAATACGGTAGATATTTTTAAACAGCTTGATACATTTTTGTGCTGAGAACTGCCTCAGAACATTTGGCAAATGTGAATTTTGGTATGTAACTAAGTTCTGATCTGCATTTACTGGTTCTGGATGGGGCCATACTCCCTCTGAAGGAACAGGTATGTCATCTGAGGGTGCCCATAAACCCATCTTTGCCATTTGAGGCACAGGTCGTTAGGAGTGCACTGGCTTAAATTTGGTCTGATGTCTCAATTTTCACCTGATTGCCTTATATTTCTAACAGTGAGTTGGCTTAATCAGCCAAAAGGAAACAACAAATTCACTTCAGATAAAAGGCTGCTTTAGTGAAGGCAGCCAGGAAAACCAAATGTGTTCATTTGGTGATAGCAGCGAGCAGTGCTTTTCCCCCTAAAAATAAAATAAAAAATGTTTAGGGGTACTCTCATTTTCCTACTCATATTGAAATACTGCCCCTCAATGAGGCCAAACTTAGATTCACAAAATGTTTAGGGGTATGCATACCCCTGCATTTCCCCCAGAAAAAAGCACTGGCAATGAAGACCGCAGAAAGGGATAAGTTTGATGGTTTGCTTGCTCCCAATTCCCCCATGGTGCAGACCTTGGCATGTGATATCACAGCAATAGTGGTAAAAAAATAACAATCACCTCAATAACGAATGACTCTCACTCACATTCTAAACTTCAAAATTATTGCTGCTTTGGTCAGAAACTTCTGGAGACTTATTTCTGATTTTTTTTTTCCATTGCTTTGTACATGTATGTAGGTTATTTTGCTTCATTAGAGCAAATAAGAATCTTTTAAATTTTCTCTCTCGTTCATAATTGTGGGAAAAGGTGAGAGGAAAATGCAGAAGCCACATTTTGAAGTTTCACACTGTTGGGCAGAATTCATGCCTAACCAGTTATCCTGCCCCAACCACTATTTATTGGTTTACATTCAGTCAGAATGAAAAGCATAGATAAATCAAGATTCAGCCATCACCCCCAGCAAAGGTAATTATTCTCTTCTCAGGCTGGTGCCTAGAAGTGATCAGAATCCATTTACTCACAGCAGACGCAAGTTGCCTTTACAGATGCTCCAAACGAATTGTTTAAAGGTTTTTCTTTTTTCGTTTTTCTGTGTGGAAAGTCAATAAAGTTGACACAAGCTCCTGCAACCAAACCAAATGCACCCATTTATCATCCGTCCCTAAAACTGAAGAAACTTTGTTTTTCTTTTCTTAGAAGTTACACATGAACATGAGTCGAAACGTGTTAAGTTTCCAAACACTTTATTGACTAGGTTGATAGTGGTATCTTCTAAAAATAAATAAAGAGAGGCTCATTATGTTTCCAGCTCTCCTGGTGTTCATGCCAAGTTTCCTGTTACGTATTCTATTGGCATATTTTATATGAAACAAAACAAGTTAGCTGAATGAGTGGCAAAGGAGTTAAAATCAATAGGCAAGTGTAATTGTCAACCATTGTCTCTAAATCAGTGAAGTAAATATTGTTGCACGCCACCACGAGGTCAGCACCAATACTTTGAATTGTGCCTGGAAACATACTGGCTCACATAACTGAACTTTAGCTTCTGGCTCACATAAATGAATTCTCCCCCCCCCCCCTGATCTTTGTCATTCCAAATCCTAGCGAGTTGAGGGAGGGAGCCTACCCATTTTCCATCTGGCACAGAGTCAATTCCTTTGTTACCTTAGAGGGCCATTACCTTGTCTGGCTATTTCAACAATTTGAATCCTTGTTTAGATTATAACACTTTCTGGGTCAGGGAATTATAAGGGTCTTGGCATGCAGCCTAACCCCATAAAAAGCAGGTGACAATATGTAACAGCTTCTTTGTAATAAGCCATATCTTTACTGCAAATATATATATGTTTGTGGATTTTTTTACATACACCAGTTAGAAATGCAAATAATCAAGTGGTATATAAATGTATTCAATAAACAAAGATAATTTATGTATTTTAATTCATGCGGAGCAACTTCCCTGCAAGAAAAGATTTCACTATTTGGGGCTTTTAGCTTAGAAATGTGAGCAAGGAGATAGGAAGTTAAGAGTTGTATAAAATTATATACAGTGTGGCTAAAATGGCTAACACCAGGACAGATAAAAGGAAGTATGTCTTCATCCAACACATTGGTTGTTTCTGTTACTAGCATGAAGTAGGAACACCGTGAAATAAATTTAAGATAGTTCCCCCCCCCCCAAGATTATATCAAAACAGACCCATAGCTCTGAAATTTTCCAGAGGGTACCATTTCTGTAGGCCTGTGTGGCCTTTTGTAAGCAGATTGACACTGGGAAAATATGACTTGTTTCAGGTTTGACTTTATACTGAGAAAGTCTAGCACAAACTCTGATGTCAGTTTTCTTAGAATACATGAGATGTGAAAATACCAAAAGGTTACTACTTCCTTCAAGTGCTAGCAGTTATCAGACAAGATTATGATGTCGCAATAGGCTGACATCCATTTCCTTGGTACACATGAAAGAACTGATGTTCAGATTGCCATCAAGACCATCTGTTCTTGGCTGAACCCTATTTGATGAGGGGGGCAGTTATAAAGAAATGCTTGCTGTTTCATTTAAAGGCCTCAGTTTTGCTAAGTGTCTTCAATTTACAGAAGAAGAGCTGGGAACATGCAGGTTATTTTGGAACAATGTTGCTCTCACACTAATTGTCTCTTGTTAAAGAAGCTATCCAGAGTCATTAAAAAAATCTCTTGTTAATGTATGCTCTTATTTATGACAGTCATAAAGTAAGCATTTATAATAAGGGACGGGAGGGGGAATCTGATATTTTCTCAAGTACGCTGCTCAAGATATCTGTGAAATGATTTTATTATTAATGTACACTATATCTGTTTAATTGGACTGTGTTTAGGCTGGGTTCACACAACTATATTGGTGAGTTGAGAAACTGGGCTAAGTAGTATCTCTGAAAGGAGCTGCATTTTTGGTAAACTGGTCACATTCACTGAGCATGTGAAACTTGACATTTATGTGTGGTCACTTAAATTCACACAGACATTTCAGCTACTCAAGAAAAACACCAGCTTGTGCTGATTTCAGGCTACATGATCATGTATTCAGGTAGGCTGCATTCAGACATTTTTTCTGCCTTATTGATGTTTCCTTACCTGATCATTTCTGCATTTTACACCAAAGCCACTTCTGGAAACCTAGTAGAATTCAGTGGAAGTTTAGTGCTAATTTCCATGTTAATCTTTCCCAGGAAAAAAATAATGTTTGCAACCCCATTGGCTTGGAAAATCTCAGGCATTTTGCACTATAATTTCATGTGACCAAGTTTGGAGCAGTATCCCAGTATACAGTTCTGTTCTGCTTTTAAAAGATTTGCATGCTGGACTGATATATCAATCAAAAAGCCACAGTTCTGTAACACAACAGGTACTATAGTATAAAATGAAGAATAAAAGTTGGGACAGATGCGTTGGCATTATAACCAGCACAATTAACACAATAAATCCACATATAGTTGTCAGAAAAACCCTGCTAGATTATAGGAAGATAGATCATAGAATACTGCTGTATCTAGTTCAGTACTGTCCATATTAGATGTGTGGAATCTCAGGCCTGGAAGATGAATGCAACATTTCAGACCTCTCTATCTGGTCTTTGGTGCTCTTCCTAAGCTATGCCCCAACCTTCTCCAGTCCTTCTCCAGACTCTGCTAGAGCGTTTTTGCCTCTCCGGGATATGCCCTTGAATTAAGATAATGCCTCTCGCTTCCTGGATGAAGGATGGAGATGTGTGTGCATATTAACCGCTAACTTTGGTGTGGCTAGAATGCAGCCTATTGTATAAAGGTAAAAATCACGGCCGTTGCTAACTTATGGCCCATCCACCTTTGGCATACAGTCCTTGGAAGGTTCTCCTTCAGGGAATATGGCCCTCCTGCTGAAAAAGGTTCCATACTTCAGGTCTACAATGACTGGGAGCTGCCCAGAGTTTTAGATAGGAGGTTTCCCTAGTTCTGCCTGGTACTGAACCCAATACCTTTTGCATGTGAATCAAATGCTCCACCATTGAGCTATGGCCCTTTCCTGCAAGTTAGCCCTGAACCTGAATCCATCAAACCCCACATCGTGTTTCCAGTACAGTGGTACCTTTGTTTAACAACTTAATCCGCTCCGGAAGTCCGTTCTTAAATCAAAGCATTCTTAAACCAAGGTGTGCTTTTCCCATAGCAGCAGGGGACTCAATTTACAAATGGAACACACTCAACATGTTCTGCTTCCAAGGCAAAGTTCACAAACCAAAACATCTACTTCCGGGTTTGCAGTGTTCTTAATCCAAGTTGTTCATAAACTAAGCTGTTCTTAAACCAAGGTACCACTGTAATGGCTAGTTAGATGCATCAGGGAAGCCCACAATTAGGGCATGAAAGCAACAGACGTCCTCCCTTTGTCTCCCTAACAACCAGTATCCATTTGTTTCTTTACAGCATATACACCCTACCTTTCTAACAAATGTTCAGGGTGCAGCTTCCAGTCATACTGTTTCCAGATATGGAGGTTCCCTTTAACTATCCTGACTAATAGCCCATGATAGACCTACCCTTTAATGTTTTCTAAGACTGTACCATCACCACATCTGGTAGCAACAGATTTCGAAAGACTGAGTCACAAGTGCCCTGTGTCAGATGCAGGACTAAAGCAGATTCAGCTTTTCCAAATGAATTTGTTAGTGATAGCAAGCCAAAGTTAAATCCCAGCTGGAAGACGGCACCAAACTGCCAGTTGCCTGTGGCTGCCAGAGGCTAATATAAGCGTAGGAAGAGGTAATCAGGCAAATAGAACAAGTGCATGTATCCTTTCAAGTCTAAGGCAGTTAGTTCTTTCAGGTTACTAGTGTTCCACTGTATAATTACATGACTTTCTCCATAGTCTCCAACTATTTGTTCCACCTATCACAAATACTCTCATCAGGGATTACCATGTCCTTAGGCAAATAGATCCATGCATTCCTTTAAACCACTTTCAAGCTTCTCTTGCTTTCTCTTATACAGTATACACACACACATAATCCCCTTTATATTGATTGTCATATTAAAAAATAATCCATTGTTCATGGTCCTGTGTACTCTGAATAATTTGAGTTATAGCTGCTTCTTCTGCATGGGCAGCCTTCCTAAAATAGGAAGTTTGGGTTGCATTACTGCGTTGAAGTTTCGTACTATGTTTGTTTTGAACAGAAATGACAAATTGGTTTTCTGTAACATGGCCATTGTCACAGCCTGGGTTAAACAAACTAACAATTCCATTTATGCCACAATAGACATATATTAAAAACAACAACAATAATAAAAACCACTTTATGTCGAGCAGGAGACTTATTATGTACTCCCCTAACCCAGGAAAAAGTGGATTTAACATATCCTGCATCGCTTGATCTCCCATAAAGAAAGGAGTTCATTTAAATCTCTTTCTACGTAGCCCACTAATTCTCTCTGCTGGGACAGTCAAGAGATTAAAAAAACCTCTAAACTTCCCTATTTAATAAAGGACTGTGTTCTTTGTATTTAAGAGGCAGAAAAGCCATCATAATCTACCAGTGCTGACTTGGCCATAAATCCAGAGGAAGTATAATTCTACTTACCCACTATTTATCAAGCATGGAAAGAAATAGTACCCGGCTATCGGCTTACTCAATTTTTCTTTGAGACTGTTTCATTGCACTTTGTTATTATCATTCATGGTGTTAAGTAAAAGCAAAGCAGGAAGATACAATCTTACAATTAGACTGGCCATGGCTGGCATCCCGGTGGAAAACTTAATGCAAATTCAGGTAGCGTACATAAAATAAGGAATATATTTTTTCCTGTCCGATAAGACTGGACCCTGTTATTACAAAGTTTCTTTCTTTTTATTCTCTGTTTTTATGTTATTATTTTAACTGTTCTTATGTTTTCATGTTTGTACACAGCTTAGAGATACTAAATAGTAAGTGCTTTAGAAATAATTTTAAATAAAACAATAAACGCCAAAGGCTAGTTTTGTTTTTGGTTGTTTGTTTTACAAAACATTCAGAGTCCGTTTTAAGACAAATCTAGGAATACTAAAATGCATGTGGGAGGGGAGCAGGAGTGTGGCAATAGGTCCCAGGCTGCTCTATGTTCATTAAGTATTTATTTATTTAAGGAATTTATTACTCCACTTTTCTCTGTATGTCTCAAAGTAGCTTACAGAAAAAGGAAACATGCAAGAGTGGTGTAGTGTTCAGTGTCCATCCATCTGCATGTCTTTACCTGGCAGCCTTTCTGACCTTGAGGCCTGCGAGTTCCATCCATGTTTAGGGAAGCTTTTAATGTTTAATAGGTTATTGTATTTAGTGTTTTGTTGGAAGCTGCCCAGAGTGACTGGGGAAACCCAGCCAGATGGGCGGGGTATAAATAATAAATTATTATGATTATTATTATCAAGAACGGAAGGGAGAGCTGTGGCTTATTGCCACCCCCTATTAGTTTTATTCCCCTTTTTTGCAGTAGCTGCTTCAGCGCAACAGTTCATGCCACTTAGAGTGAGAATCTGGATGTGTTGGAGAGAGGGCAAAAGGTGCTAAGTTACTCAGAAGTCAAAGAGTGAGAGTTTGTAGGCACAGAGTGAGGCTCTAGTTGAGTGAAAGACAGAGGGAGAGGGAGTGGAATGCCATAAGTGGAAAATAGGATATGAGCTGTTCAGATGGTTGGTTGTTTAATCTGTTTCAATCTGTTTGAATGTCTTGTGCTTGCTTTTTTTTTAAAAATAAATGTTTATTGAGGTTTTACAAATCAGAAACTCATCATTTCAAATAGAACATTACCATGAATAAAGGTCACATACAAAAAACAGAAAAACAAATATATAAAGCAAAAAAAAAAGAAAAGAAAAACAGAAAATAGAAAAAAGAAAAATCCACTTTCTTACATTTACAAAATTCCATACCCCTCTGTCTTGACCTCCTCACATCCCCCTTTTTTGTATTCCTCTTTATTCCAATCAAACTCAGCAAATTCAAACCCTTATTTAAACCATGTTTAAGTTTATATTCTTCTAATTATTATGTCCCGATTTTTCATTGTTTTAGCCCATTCCGCATCTTATATACTATGACATAATATTTCTGTTCATAACCCCTTCTCCTTTTTAACATTCTTCTTTTCATTCACATTTAACCCGATCCCACAAACCCTGTTACCTTCACTTCCCACATCATATTAACACTCGAACATTTTGCAATGTTTTTGTAAATATTCCTTAAACTTTTTCCAGTCCTGTTCCATCAGTTCTTCTCCCTGGTCACGGATTCTGCCAGTCATTTCAGCCATCTCCATGTAGTCGATCACTTGCATCTGCCATTCCTCCACGGTGGGTAGATCTTGTGTCTTCCAATACTTGGCAAGGAATATTCTTGCTGCTGCTGTTGCATACATAAAAAATGTTCTATCTTTCTTTGGCACCCGTTGGCCAACTATGCCCAAAAGGAAGGCCTCTGGTTTCTTAGGAAAGGTAAATTTAAATACCTTCTTCAGTTCATTATATATCGTTTCCCAGTAAGCCTTGACCCTTGGGCACGTCCACCAAAGGTGAAAGAATGTTCCCTCAGCTTCTTTACATTTCCAGCACTTGTTGTCAGGCAGGTGATAAATTTTTGCAAGCTTGACTGGGGTCATGTACCACCTGTAAATCATTTTCATAATATTCTCCTTTAGGGCAATACATGCCGTAAACTTCATACCGGTGGTCCACAACTGCTCCCAGTCAGCAAACATAATGTTATAACCTATGTCCTGCGCCCATTTAATCATCGCTGATTTGACCGTTTCATCCTGTGTATTCCATTTTAACAGCAAGTTATACATCTTTGACAAAATCTTAGTTTTTGGTTCTAACAATTCTGTTTCCAATTTTGATTTCTCCACCTGGAAGCCAATTTTTTTGTCCAAATTGTAGGCCTCTCTTATTTGATAATAATGAAGCCAATCTCGCACTTTGTCTTTTAATTTCTCAAAACTCTGCAGTTTCAATCTGTCACCTTCTTGCTCCAAAATTTCCCAATATTTTGGCCATTTGGCCTCCATATTGAGCTTTTTCTGAGACTTAGCTTCCATAGGTGACAACCACCTCGGGGTTTTGCTTTCCAGCAAATCTTTATATCTCGTCCAGACATTAAACAGAGCTTTCCTGACAATATGGTTTTTAAAAGCCTTATGTGCTTTAACCTTGTCGTACCACAAGTATGCATGCCACCCAAAAACATTATTGAAACCTTCTAAATCCAAAATATCTGTGTTCTCAAGAAGCAGCCAGTCTTTTAACCAGCAAAATGCTGCTGATTCATAGTACAGTTTGAAGTCTGGCAGGGCAAATCCACCTCTTTCTTTTACATCAGTTAAAATTTTAAACTTTATTCTAGGTTTCTTGCCCTGCCAGACAAATCTAGAGATGTCTCTCTGCCACTTCTTGAAACAGTCCATCTTGTCCAAAATTTGCAAAGATTGGAACAGAAATAACATTTTTGGCAAAACATTCATCTTTACAGCTGCAATTCGACCCAACAAGGAAAGCTTCAAATTAGACCAAATTTCTAAATCTTTTTTTACTTCTGCCCAACATTTCTCATAATTATCTTTAAATAAGTTCAAATTTTTCGCAGTCATATTAATCCCTAGGTATTTCACTTTTTTAACCACAGTTAAACCTGTTTCATTCTGAAACCTGTCCTTTTCAATTGGTGTTAAATTCTTCTCTAGAACTTTAGTTTTTGACTTATTTAATCTAAATCCTGCCACATGACCAAATTCTTTAATCAATTCCAAAGCTCTTTTCATACTAGATTCCGGCTCCTGTACAGTCAAAACCAAATCATCTGCAAAAGCTTTCAATTTGTCTTGTGCTTGCTTTTACCTAGGTATTTGGTAAAATCAGAATTTTTATTTTTTGTTATTGTTGTTTGCTCTTTTTTCTACCTTATAGCAGAATTGTTAAATTGTTGTTTATTGGACCCATTTATTATGATTTTGTGGTTTTTGCCTGCTGTTTTTCTCTCTTTATTACTTTGTTCCCTGCTCTGGGATGGAAAATATTCAATGAAGAACATTTAATAAATACTGTAAATAAAAATAGAGCATTGGACTAGAACCTGGCAGGCTAAGGTTCAAATATTCATTTGGCCATGAAACTCACTGGGACAGTTGGTGACAGCAAAGCTTGCAAGGTTTTCAGCTGGGGCAATCAGAATAAGATCCACTATTTGACGATTGATTCAAAACCCTGAAATGTATTTTATATAATTGACTTTTTCTTTCTATTCTTTGTATATCATATTGTTGTTTTATTGCTATGGCTGATGGCCAACGCAAATAAAGATTCATTCATTGACTGGGACAGTCACTGCCTCTCAGCCTGGCCTAGCCCACAGGACTACTGTGGGGATTAAATGAGGAGGAGGGGGAAAAATCACACACACCACCTTGATCTCTTTGGAATAAACAGTGGGATATAAATGCTGCAAATAAATGAACAAACACACAAAATGGAAAACGCAGATTAAAGCGTCAGAAAATAGGAACATTAGAAAAAACATTCATAGTACAAAAGCCTCCTGAAATAAAAGTGGTTTAAAATCTGGTGTCTGAAATTCCATAGGGATTGTGCCTGCCTAATTTCTAATGGGAATAGCAGCTGATAGGATACCATGCATAGGACTAAACTCAGGGCCATCTTAAGCATATCCAGCGCCATGGTGCAAAGATCCCTCCGGTGCCCGCCACCCCCACCCCCCGTTTTCCAGAGTTGCCAACCTTTTTTAGGGAGGACGGCACTTTGTGCCATGGTGGCCACGTCAGGCAGAGGCTCCAGGCGTGGCGCTGCTTCGACGTGGCATGGTGGAGGAGGGCAAGGGTGGTGAGCTAATGCCGGGAGGTGCTGCATCCAGCCTCTGCCTCATCCCTGACACCCTCCAGAACTTGGCGCCCTGCGCCACTAGCCCCTATGAGTAAGA